>NC_045738.1:6658124-6662533 GCF_008692095.1 Etheostoma spectabile | reverse complement strand
GGAGGCGAGGGGGCTGTGAAGCTCAGCACTCAGTTCACACAAACAGCACTGTCAGCAAGAGTGGAGCCGCTCCACTGCCAGACGAAGGAAGAGGAGGGAGAGAGCTGGGGCCTGACAGAAAGGTGGAGAGGGAGAAAGGGAGATGGACAGAGTACCTGAAGATGAATAGCAAGATGGGAAAAGCAGGGAAGAGGAGGGAAATACAGTAAGAGGGTAAAAAGAATTCATGTCAGGAGGTTGGACAGGCAGAGGGTGAGATGAAGGGGACACGAACAAGCAAGGTAATGGAGCAAAAGAAACGGATGGCGGAAGGAGACAGAAAGATACTGTAAAATGGGCTGTAGAGTGATGAATAGAAGACGAGGGAGGAGCAGGGGAAGGGGGAGATGGGAGGAAGGAAGGCTGACATGAAGAGTTGTTTTGAAAACCAACAGGAAGTCTACTGACTCAGACCAGTGCAGCAAGGAAAGCAAAGAGGAAGATTAATCAAAGAAAGTAATAAGACTACGGTGGAAAGCAACACAATATGTGGAAGAGGGAAAGATAGGGTCATGTCCAGGAGATTGATTCACAAAAGTGGAGTAGGAGTGAGACTGCATGCGATATTGTTAGTTTGTTTGAGTTTCTGTGTATGCCTATGGGTGTGTACAGTATTTGTGTTGGCAATCCACACCAAGAAGAGGATTTAACTAGTTCAGTGCCCACAGTTCTTTGGAAGTGGTTAATTTAATGTAACAGGGCCTTGGTAACCCTTCAAGACTACGGAGGGCTCTTGACAACGGCCTGCAAAAATTATCTTTGTGTGTCGAGCTGGAGAATATGACATCCACACTCTGAGCCTTGGCATTAACTACAGCCATCTGACCCGATGATCTGATTGGAGCCCCGGCTTCTGTTGCCTGCCACAGTACAGCTGCCATATCAGTGATGCTTCTGTGTTCTAAATCTGTAGACAAGGTCAACATGTTTTGTTTTTTTTCCCCCGGCCAATCTGGCTCCCAGTCAACCACAGGAGAAGGAGATTTAACAGGCGGCTGCAGACTAAGAGCATGCACCACCAGAAACCAGAAATGACAATTACAGGCATCACTAAAATAACAGTAGCAAACAGAGATAAGAGGACATTCAAAAGTCTGACAGCATGGATAACTGCTTAATTCGCTTTAGCAGCCCTTTCTTCAAAAGTCTGCTATAGTGATGAAGTCTGAATAGGGAGACAAACCTTGTCCCACTGCTGGCAAGTTTGCAAGGAGAGATTCTCTGTTGTTTTGCTTTGGGTGATCTGTAAACCGAGTGATGCCGGAGCATGTGGATGGACATGTATCGGGGTTAAGACGGATTTGGAAAGACCCAATTAAACACACCGACACACTCTTTGCTGTTTCCTTTCAATCCCCATCCCTGTGTCCCTATGCATGTTGGCAGCAACATGGAGTTCAGACCAGTGTGTGTGTGTGTGTGTGTGTGTGTGTGTGTGTGTGTGTGTGTGTGTGTGTGTGTGTGTGTGTGTGTGTGTGCGTGTGCGTGTGTAGAGAGAGAGCGGCTTGAGACAACCAGCTGTGGTGTCCAGATTGGGCAGGGATTATTTCCCAAATCTCTCCCATTTACCTCAGCTGCCTAACAAGCTCCTACATAACCATGTTAATTCACTGATATTGTGACTTTGATTCTGCTGTTAATTACAAACAAATACTGTGGACCAATCAAATGAGATCTTCTTGATGAGGTTTTATACAGATCTTTGCCTTGGTGAATTAACAGCACGAGGAGACCATAAAAATAAAGACTAAGTTTCTGCTAGTGCATT
This sequence comes from Etheostoma spectabile, assembly GCF_008692095.1. Taxonomy (NCBI): domain Eukaryota; kingdom Metazoa; phylum Chordata; class Actinopteri; order Perciformes; family Percidae; genus Etheostoma; species Etheostoma spectabile. The sequence continues at coordinate 6,660,726 of NC_045738.1, read as the reverse complement.
TGATCACACTGGGGCCAAGAAAAAAAAAGCTAAGGACCAGGCTTTTCTGAGAAACTCTTCATCTAACAAATTCCTGTGTGAAGTCATGAGGTCAGAGGCTGGACAGGATAGCTGAAATAATATTATTAGGTCGCTGAAGAAAAAAGAGGAGCAGGGTCAGATAATAAGACTCAATCCGGCTGAGTGAAAATGCATGTGAGGGAAAGTGCTGACGCCTCCCTCGCTCTTACTCATCCAATTCCCAGTGCTTTACTCTGGGCCACTGATATTCATGCCGAATTGTCAGTCCACGGCCCACAAACTTAAGTGTTTGCGGTCTTCACCGCCCCATCTTTCACCCTGCTGTGGTGATGGACAAACAGAGAGCAAAGCAGAGAACATGGTGGTGGATGGAACAGACATGAGGGGACAATATTGAAATTTGAGGTCAGAAAAGACAATTGTTGTATCCACTCTTGTGTATCCTAGTCACTCAAGTAGACACACACACACACACACACACACACACACACACACACACACACACACACACCACCACACACCACACACCACCCACACACACACACACACACACCACACACACACACACACACACACACATACAGACATACATACATACATACATACATAATATACATACATACACAGCTCAGGCAATAACCTGATCTTGGTGAGAGATGTTATAGGCTTTGACAGCCTGAGCTGAGCCACACAGCCCAGGCTGTTCTCCCAGTGTCAGTAACAAAACAGAAGGATTAGAGGATGAAACTGAGCTAAATCTGGCCGGGCAAAAAATGGGGGCAAAAACAAGAAATTGAAAGAAAACAATATTGAATGGATCAAAAGCAAGCCTTTAACAAAAGCTATTAAGCAATAAAAGGCCACTTTAATAACAAAACACTTGTGTTCTATTATTTATGTTCTGCTGTCCACAAATACACCCACATACACTTCTCACACACATACACACAAACAAACGTGTGTGGCCTACACAAACATCTTCGTTCTTTTATATCATAAAAGAATCTGCATCCTTCTCCCAACCATTAACAATAATCCTCGCTACGGGCTTAAACTGCAGTGAGCAGAGGTCAGCAGTACTGTTACTCTTTGACTTTCCCTCAAAGTATTAGAGTTACCAGAGGTGAAGATTTAGCATTTTTTACCTCAGGAGTATGAGATTCTTTTTTTTATTACTGAAGGAGGTCATACAATGCACTTTTCAAAAGGAGAGATTTACAGATTGAAATTCCATTTACATTATGTGATTTTTACTGAGCGAAGAGACGGTGTAGGAGTTTTGTCACCTCAACCTGACACCCAAGACAAAGCTTATATTATGACAAGCTCTCAATTCAGTGCACTTTATACAGTAGGTTTTGAATTGAGAGACACAATTCAGCATTGTTGCCTAAAGGTTAATCATTCTAGTTTAGCAATAAGCCAGGTATTTTCTTCAAAACACAGTGCTGTGGTTGTTGAGATGAGATGTTATTTGCCATTTCTATCAAAACTGGACTGTTTGATATTGTAAAGTAATGCTTCAGCTTTGTGCAATATGAGCTTTGGGCAGTGGACCAGAGCAAAAAAAAAGAGAATTTAAATAAAACTTGATTAATGAACAAATTTACCTATAAAAAGTAAACCATATACTGCAAAATATCTAAGAAATTATCTATATCCTTGTAACTGCAAGACAAAATTGTTTGCCACCTGCAAGCCTTATATTTGCCTCATATTTTATTGACATTAACTATCACACAAAACTGACCAACTTTTATTTTAGCTGCGCTGGCTGGACATGGCAAAAAGTCCATAGGCTACTTCAGATTGACCAACACACATTACCTGCTGCAGACCAAGCCATTTTATCAAATAAAATGATCAAAAGCACAATGCAGTACAGATTATGGTGGTGTGACGTTGCACGATATGCTGCAGAAATACCTGTCTAAAAGTCTATTAGTCCATTCCAAACGTTTTACTTTTTATGACAATCATATAATTTTCTAAGAAGCAGGGAATTGTGTGGATCCTTATACCTTTTATAGCCTTTTCAAAACTGATCACAGGCCAAAATGACCTCACTTCTCAAACAATTCCTCATTCTGAAAGGCTGAAACTGGTTCTCACAGGGATAGAAGAACAAGAGCACACATCCATTTAAAAACACACAATCAGGCCCAAATACACCTCTGCCAACAGATGGGCTTATGGCTTTGTTGAGGTGGAGTTTGCCATCCTGCCCGTCCTATTTTCAAAAAATCCACTTTAATTAACATATCAGGGTTGCAAACGAGGCTAAACCTCTTCTCTGCAAACTGTAATCTGCCCAGTTTTAACTGACCAACCACAGAGCCGACATGATAAGGCTTGCCAACCGAAACAAAGATAATCCAGTTATACCTGCTTATACAGCGGACAGCTAAAAGCACTGATCTGACAGGCTCCCTCTGAAGTGCCATAGCTTGCATTTTGATCTAACCAAAGTGTTTTCATTTACTCATATCGTGTGGCTTGATCTGATAGGATTCTCAAAGTCATTTCAGCTCTATTATCTGGCATGTGCTCCACTTGAACAATAAGATTAAAAATATATGGA
>NC_045738.1:6649793-6658114 GCF_008692095.1 Etheostoma spectabile | reverse complement strand
ATTGACAGGCTGCCAAGCATGTCTTTTTTTTTTTTTATTCTTCCCCTGTGCCTTCCACCACTTTATTCCCACCCATACTACTTCCTCCCACCATGTCCTAATCCTTAACCTACCCCTATAACACTTAATGAAATCTATTTATTTTCATTCCTTTACTCCCAAAACATTCTTGCACTCCCACCTTTTTCTGCCCTCCTTCTCAGTATCTATTTTGATCTGAAGGTGTCACAGGAGCAATGGCAGGGCGACTATGGTTCTCTCCACCTGCAGACTCACAACCCCCAGAGGACCGCCAGGGAAAGTTTAACAGGGCAACAGATGGAGGCCATTGTGTGTGTGAGTGAGGGTGTGTGTGGAAGAGTGTGGCAGCAGTGTTGCAGAAGACATAGGGAGTTGTGAGAGTGAGCGTGTGTGTTCCTGTGGATTTCAGTGTGTTTGTGCATGTGTATATAAATACACTTGTTTTTGTGCATGTGCAAGTATGTTTTGTCTCAGTGTGGAGTTGTGCCTTTGTGTTTTTTGAGAGGGGGGGGGCACACGGCTGTTAAACACAAGATGTTTTAAATCTGTTGCCCCGACAGCATGTCACAAGCCTGCTTGGTTAATAGTCCTGGAATGTCCTCTCCTGCAGTTTTAATGAACCCCAAGCCAAAAGGCCTAATGAAGCGTGCTCAGTTTGCCAAAACAGTCCCTCGGCTTGACCTCCCCTGACCTGCACCACTCCCACGCCACTTGAGGGCAGGTCTCCATGGTGACTGGCCTAGAGTTTACTGGGCCAAAGTTGTCAAAGGGACAAGGAGGGAGCAAAGTTAGATAAAAGAAAGCAGTTAAGACAAAAGACATCAGCACATGTGCCTACATATGTTTAAAAATGGAGGAGTTTTCACCAGTTTAAGATATTAAATGTTGTATATCTCTACTTCCCTTTGTTATCCTGACAAAAAAAGCCAGTTAGCAAAAAGTTGCTGTTTTCTGGCCAAGAAAACATTCTTTTTCTTAACAAGCTCTTCCCCCTCATCAGCATCCAAAAAGATACACGAATACACACAATCACAAGTGCATGCACAGACACAAGTTGGCCCCCGCTGCAGTTTGTTCAAGCCAAGCAAGAGCCTCATTATTCAATAAGACTAACGGAGGCAGTGTTGTGTGTATTCAAGAGGGATGCTGGTGTGTGTGCGTGCATGAGTGTATGCATGCATGCATGTGTGTTAAGTATGAGTTAAGGAATAATAAAGTGCAAGGCACATAATTAAACAGTCTTTGTTTATGCTCTATAGCAGTGGTAGAAACTCAGCAGGCCCAATACAGGGTGGTATGCCAGGTCGCTACGCTTTCATTTGAATAACTACAGACAAAAGCAGTGAGAAAGATGGGGCAATCAACTTCAAAAGAAATTCTTGCTTAATTGCAAAAGTGTGAGAAAACTAGCAAAGACAAAGGAGAATGTGCTGATTAAAGTTGCATTGACCACTGTGCAATCACAAAATATTTAAGCCTGATCTTATTTTAAAAGGTAAGTTAAATACCCTTAGGAGAAGTGTGATAAATAACATTTAACTTGATTTAAATTATTGGATTAAATAATTTATGATCAACATTTCTGATGTTTTGTTTTTTGCTTTGCAGCACTGAACTGTTTAGGCCTAGCACTATGAGGTTAGAATAACAAGCACAGTCATGCAATGGTTCCCTTCCAGCGCCAAACATAAAAAGAAACAAACTGAGCATGGATGGTTGGACTTTTTTAATTATGTGAATCGGTCCTGAGACCCCTCCACTACCCTCCAACGCACCCCCCCTTTAAGAAAACAGGGTGGAAAATCTGAATGGGCAATCACTGCTGTTCCGCCTATGCACATTCCTGAATTCAGCACTCTAATAGTGCCATTCATTATAAGCCTTATTAAAATAAACACGGACCTGATGATATAATAACAAATAAGCCAGGCTGCACATGCGGTCATAATCGACAGAAATTAAAAGTGCCAAGAAACACTATATTACCACTGTAACTGGTCTCTCTCTCTCTCCCACACACACACACACAAACACATTGAAATAAAGTAATCAAGGTTATTTGAATGATTGTGCAGGCTGCATAAACAGTGCACACAGTGAGAAACATTACAGGTTATGCATTCCTGATCTCGCAAGGTAGTCAGAGAGGGTGTGCTGGGTGGGTGGTTAGGTATAGTTTTTACGTCAAGTTGAGTCTGTGCATGTAATAAGACCCTACATGGTGAGAAAGATGCTGTTTTTGTTTTTTCAATGTAAACTATGTCTTACATGCATTTAGCTTAACCAGTTTATTCCGTGCAATATGCTTATTTTGTGTGTGTAACTGAGGGCTTCCTGAGCACCACCAGCTGACATTCCCATGAAATCTAAACACTAATTGATTAAAATGATATGAACATGTGTGTATGGCGATGCTATGGAGTGTGCACGTGTGCATGGCAAATACACGCCATATGGGCGAGGGATTGCGCCTCAACTACTGTGAATGGGGTAGGTGTGCTATGTATCAGCGCTGCCTTGTAGGCTCACATGCTATATGTTTAAATCTTCAAAGCCAGGCTTGGGATATTGTAGACTACCAAACAAACATGCCAGATATTTCAATACGTAAATATTTGAGGCCATTGAACTGATTATTGATGTGGAAACTCTGATTTCTATTTTTGTTGCTCCAAAATTATTTTTAAACCCATTTCTACAAAACTGTATTCCCATCACAAAGTATAGAAAACGTATAAAAATGGGCTAGTAGCTCACTAATTTACACATTATATCTTGTAAGTTTGATCTGTACAAAAACTGAAAAGTCTTGTCACCGTGAGGTTGTGAGGCAATCAGTGGAGACTCCAGGGAGTCACTGGAAGTCACCAGCTCAGAAGTAGTGCAGCACATGATTTTTTAAAAACACAATTTGTCATTTTACACGTTTTTGTAGATGAAACAATCAAGATATAATGTGTAAATTAGTTAGCATTCGAAAGGCTGTCAGGCAGATTTGTTATACCTTTTTACAGAGCCAGGCTAACAGTTTACCAACGTTTCCTGTTATCATGCTAAGCTAAGCTAACATCTAATGTGCTTTATATTTTACAGATAGATATGAGAGTGGTATCTATCATTTCATCTAATTCCCGGCAAGAAAGAAAATAAGAAAAGTAGTTATTGTGTTAAATAATTGGCCAGGAAAGCCGTTTTGCAGAACATTATGTCACAGTAAAGTTGACCTTTGACCTTTTGGCTATAAAATGGCATTACATAATAATTTTATCCTATTATACATTTCTGTGAAATATTGTCATAATTTGTGTAGGAATTCTTGAGTTATGAACCTGTGTGGTCACATTGACGTTTGACCAACAAAATCTAGCTGGTGTAGACGTTTGTGCCAAATTTGAAGAAATTCAAAACGAGTTGGACAGACAGACAACCCGTAAACATAGTGCCACGGCTGTTGCCGGTGCGGCGACATAACAATTAGTCAATTTGCGTTTTTTGTAATCAATAACTGGAAATTGTTTATCCAGCATCAGGTCTTTTCTCAATCTACAGGTGAAATGTGTCAGAGAAATCTAAACCTGTAATTGAAGCAATTACAAATGTCTCAAAACAAAGATCACTATTCTGGACTGCCTACAGACAGAGTATTTTAGGCTGACACTGTGGATTCATTAAATGCATTGCAAAACTTCTGTGCCAAATTGAGGATTAGGCCTATTTCATAGTGGTGTGTTTTATTGTAGTGAGAATGTGCATTGGGGGCTGCTGCTGGATGAATCAACGCTACCACATTGAACTAATTGCACTGTTGCCTGCCCAATGGGCCGCGTTTGGGACTCAGGAGAGCAAAGAACTGAGAGCAGGCGAGTACATTACTGAAACCGACTAATTGCTCACACCTGTGCCTGCCCAGTTGACTCTGCTGGGGACTCTAGGGAACGATAAAGAGCAAAGCTGAAAACATATGGGTGTGGCAACAGCAGTAAAAGATCATAGATCATAATGTATCCCTATACATTTATATTGATGTGGATTAGTCTATTTTTGTTAAAGTATAGTGATATCGCACCGTAGATACAGTCTCAGGTTCCACTCAGGAACAGGAGGTGGATGAATGTGTGCCTTCAGATATTGCTCACTGTGGTTCTAAAAGCTAGCCAAATGTAAGTGCCACGTTTTGTCACCAGCTCAAATACCTGACTTCAACCGCCTCTCTGTTGTCAAAAAGAAAAAGACTCAAAGAGACACAAGGTGACTGTTTTGGTGCAGCCAGATTAAAAAAAAAAAACATGAATTTTGGACTAATAAGTTAGGAATCCAACCCCATTCCAATGTCTGTGCCATCTGCTTTTAGTTACCATAAGAGTGGAGTACCACATGATGGAAATTAAATGGAACTTCCAGTACATAAATTAAAAAGCAGCTACTGCTTAACAACTACTTTTACTTCTTTAGAATGTAACTGTTAATGTTATAATTTCTATTGTCGTTATATTCCATAATTCTTTTTTCCAAGCTCATGGTTCATTTAATGTTTTTACATGTAGAATGCTGTCTTCACATTAAAAGTGAACGAGGTAAACAAAGAGAGAATAGGAAAAGGAAGTGAGCAGAACAACATGAGAAGAGAGGAAGTGTGCTGAGATAGCTGTTGTCTGACCAGTGGCTTCTTGGGCAGAGCAGAGATGATCTCCGAGTCTCGCAGCAAGAATTCCACACACCCTTCACCACACAGCATGAATCCGGTACACCACATGTGTGTGCCTTGTGGCTTCCACACCATACGCCTTGGAGAGAGAGAGAGAGAGAGAGAGACATACAGACAGATAAAGCATCGCTCCTAGGAAGACCTCACACTCTGACCCATATAGAGTCTGCAGTGTTCTCATTATAATCATCAAAGAACTGGTCTCAATCCGGAAGCAAAACAACCTCTACACACAATCCCCTTTATCTTTACAACTTTTTCTATTCAGACCGATCATTTGGAGGATGATGCTGTTCCTTTTGGCCTGCACAGAAACGTCCCATTTATTGAGAGCGTCCTGACTGGGAACATCACTGTTATGGAAACAACACCAAACAGGACCACAATGCCCTGCAGATAATGAATCTTTGATCGGCTGAACATATAGAAGGACATTTTACTAAAGGACGTTTGCACCAGGCGTTGCAAGCAAAAGACTAGGAGAATCATTAAAGATCCAAACCACCCTTTCTCCCTGTTGAGCTTGGGAAGAAGGTACTGGATACACCAGGCAAACACAGAGAGGCTCAGGAAAGACGCCCCACCCCCATTCTATGATGAATCATCAACTTGAAAGAGCTGATGGGATTACATTTCACTGGAATTGTACCTTGTACAATTTCGGGTGACAAATAAAATTGATTGATTGATTGTTTGAAATCAGAAACATAAAACAGCTGCCTGCCTGTAATTTAAAAGATGCGGCAGTTAATGTCAGAAATACCCAAGGAAGCAATATCTACCTCCATGTATTCAGCTTCTTGACTGTTACTTTTACCAGGCAGGGAATGACTGTTAACCTTCCTCTTGCCATAATATAAAAAAGAAATGTGCGTAAATATGTGCTTTCACAACCTCCACTGTGTGTAACCATCTGTTCAACTTTGGTGTGGGACCTTTCTTTCTACATCTGGGGTAAAACACATATCCATTATGTCTATCATGTTTTCCTTTGTAGAACTGTGTGATTATGGGCCCTGTCTATTGTTGTTTGTGACCCCACCTTCATTGTTGTTACACCTTCTGCTTGTACCTTGGTAAGGTTAACACATCCCTCAAGGGGTATGATTCAATGCACCTTATGTACAAAAAAAACAAAGAGATCACCATCTGTATGGGTTTGGAAGGAAGAGCGTATTTTGTGTGTGTGTGTGTGTGTGTGTGTGTGTGTGTGTGTGTGTGTGTGTGTGTGTGTGTGTGCAGTGTGCCGTGTGCGTGCGGGTGGAAGGAGGGCACAAAGCCATCCCCTTATGGCCCATTGTTTTGGAAGGGTATGACTCTTGCACCCCTCCCCTGGATGTAGGGGGAATAGAGCACAGCATGGCTAATATTTAACTAATGACTGTGCCTTACAGACTCGACCGCCCTCCTCTAACCAACTGCCAGACCTGAGCCATCTCTGCAGTGAACATTACTGAAGTGTGGCTGTGTGGAATAGAATGTGGAGGGATGGGGCTCTGCACAGTATCAGGGGAGAAGGGTACAGGAGAAAATAACTGTTGGAGAGCCCATAAAGGAGCTGTGAGTGAGGGAGAGATGGATGCACAGTGTTGTGTGGGAGGCCATCGAGTCCTGCAGTCTGAGAGAATGCCATATGCTACCTTAAGGCAGGCAAAGTCTAGCAAAAGGCGGAGGAGAAGCAGAGTTAGAAAAGAGTGGCTTGTTTCCATCAGCACTGATATTATAGGCGTCTGGCCTTCACATTTCTCATCAAGGAGGACACTTCTAGATGGAGGCTATGCCACTGACGGAAGAGAAACAAGAGTAGGGGCTGAAAGATGCAGAGGAAGGGAGGGAAAGAGATAGGGAGAATGAGTGGAAAAGGCATAATTAGATAATGAGTTCTGGGTTCGTCAAGTGAGAGAGAGATAGAAGGGGAAAACAGGTCTGTAAGGGCAAAATAATAGAAAGAGTGGGAATTAAGGGGAAATTGGGGAGACAGGGAGAAGTAAAAGATGGGTAGATAGATATAAAAGATACAGCAAGCCAGGCTGATTATTGTTATGGTTTCATCAATGTGGAGTGAAGCCCCCAGTGCTGCCAGGCAAATGTAGTATTAGTCACTTTAATAATTAATCACCCTGGGAGCATGTCACTGCAGCCATGCACTGACCCATTTCTTGGACATTTTTCTCAACAGTAACATTCCCACAGAGCCCCCTCTTCTTCCATACCTTCATTAAGTAAGGTGGGGGGTGCATGCCCAAATCCTCTGGGTCAAGCCTGGTCATTTATTAGCCACATTGCTCAGGAGAAATAAAAGTAATCTTGCTGCTCTTCTTAACGGCTGGAAACCATGCGGGGAGACAGAATAGTGGCCTGGGCTATGGCCCAATGACTGACTGTGAAATATGAAACCCATATGTAGGACAGCCATATGAAAAGAGGCCCAACAGGGATCCTTCAGGCATTGATGCTCATCACCACAAAAGCAGATGGCGGTGTCCTGGTCTTAAAACTTTTTTTTTAACACCACCTTCCCTCTTCTTTTATCCAATCCTATCCGGCCTATTAGTCCCCTGCCTGTCATGGGCTAGCAGCCTATGCTTAGCCCCCAGGGGGCTTTCAGAGCTATGGAATGAAGTCAAGCTTCCCCATTGACACAGGTCTCACTGGATAGCTTTGAATAGAAGTCAACCGACTGAAAAAGCATGTTTTAGAGGACAAAACGGAATAAGGTGTGGGGTGGATCAATACGGCAGGGTTGTTTGGACTTGAAATGCTTTGCTCTCTGTGTGCCCAGACAAAGTAGTGCTGACTGCAGGTGGGAAAGAATTTTCCCGGACATTGGATGAAAAGTAACAAAGCGTGTTTAATGGAAGAGAAAGCTTCATGCATCTGTCTGAAAGATTGGGATCAAAGCAGAGAGATAACCCACTGTGTGTGCTCAATATGTATTCCTGCCCTCTTCACTAAAACAGGCAGGATTAGTCACAGAGGTCCAATCCCAACCTGTGTGCTGCTCGCACCCAAGCAATTTCTGAACCAGAAAGGCAATCAAGGACTTAAACTCAGACACAATGCAAATAGGTCTGAGCCCATCTGTAGTAATCCAACAGTCCCTCCTGCACTAGTCTGCTCTCTCCGTCTCAGCCTCTCTGTGGCACAAGCCAATTAACTGTTTGATTTGAAGCCTGGGAAGAACACTCTAATTGATTACATGGCGATAGTCAATTCAATTATCAATTTAGGCACAAAAAAGCTGAGCAGAGTTGTGAAGCCCGGAAGTTTGCTGAACGAGTTCTTCGGTAACTTGGCAGCACAATCGCTGTGTGTTTGTTTAAGCGCAGGGATGAAAAGTAAAGGAGAAAGGCGCGGAAGCAGTGGAAGAGAGGAAGGTAGACTGACACTTGCTGTAGCTACTGCAGGTTGTTTACTTGCAGTCTCCGACTTACACCTCCTCTACCTCTTCTTTCTCCTCAACACAGACATTTTTTTCTCTGCCTGAAGCGCACCAACAAACACACACGCAGGGAGACAGAAATGCACACACACACATATAAACACACAAACATTTGCATTATAACAAATACCAAAACATAGAAATATATATAAT
>NC_045738.1:6643574-6649783 GCF_008692095.1 Etheostoma spectabile | reverse complement strand
GATATGGACACATTATATTACATAGTCAAATTTACATACAGTACAATTCCCTAATTAAGACACACACACACCGAATAAAATAAACATACATAAAATTAAGAGACAGACCTAGACATTTTCTCTTGCACACGCTAAAAGGTGCTAATACATAAAAACACAAAACTACAAGGGTATTCAGGGATGTGCAGCGATTGAATGAAAACATAAAAAAGTTCTTCTTTACCTCATGCCTGTGATTCTGCTGTCATGGCGAGTTGATCCGTTCGATCAGTCTGGAGAGGCACTAGGCCGGGTGGTTGTGCTAACAAAGTCTCAATGTGCCGTCTGTCAACAGAGTACTTTCCCAGGATAGCACTGTGTTCTCCCTTCACATGGTTCTGCAGGTAAAGATAGAAGAAGGTCAACACCTGAGTCATTGGAGTGGAGAAACCAAATGGGTAGAACCTCCGATAACTATCCTCCCTCAAGGTTTCAACGTATACCTAACACTAATAGCTAATGTTAACCAGGTAAACCGATGCATTATGTTGCCTATATGTTTAACAATTGCAAAAAACTCAAGATGTCACACAGTATTCTGTTGGACAGCCCCATGTTAGTGCTTATAAAAAGACGCACTATCTCCTTTAACTGCCACACATTAGCTATTATTATGCCAGAGCCATATTCTTTTACAGTCCCTGTTATATATTATACCATATACCAGCACACCTTTCTGCTTAAATGGACAGAGGACAGCATGTGAGAAAGAGCCAATCAATGTAAAGTCTCTTATGCAACTGTTTAATAATTGAAGAATGTGAATTTAATATGTTCAACTAATGTGGGTGGTTTTGGGCAATACTGTAGAGATGCAAGAGATATGTTCAAGAGAGAATGGTCTCTTAAGCATTGCATAGAGACAAGTCTTTGTTACTAGTTTGGCGCTATTTAAATAATCAAGCTTGTGTTCACCACAGGGTCTTTATCTTGAAATGTACATATCTGCACAGTATGAGTCATTAAGTAACACACAATAAAACACAAATCGTCGAAGGAAGAAGAAAACATTACAGAACTGTTGATTGCACAGACCACAAGCTGCACACAGCTGGAACTACTGCAGACCACGATGTTTGCAAAAGCCACAGTGATGCTCGCTAGCATCATGCAAGAGGCATACAGTGGCCTTCACTTCCTGCTGTCCAGTTTAAAGTCCTGGCTCACGAAGAAAACCACCTTCTGTCAATGCAGAACCCTGTCAAGCATTAATGACTGTTCACACAATGACAAATACGTTACACCCCTTTAGCATTAAAATGGTATGGTGCAGGAGCAATGTGCTGCTCTGGCTGTGCAGGATGGAGACAAGGAGGTGGTAGAGAAATAATGTACAGACTGCTGTGAGTGATGGGGAGGGTCTGTGTTTAACAATGTTTTTAAAAGATGTTGGAAACAAAAAGTGTGCCAAGGGGACATCTCCATCAATCTGACAGAGTCCATCCCGCCCCAGCATGGATTTCTTAGCATGCTGTGTGTATGTGTGAATTCAAGAGTGCGCAGCAGGGGGTTGCATGGATGTAAGGCACTGCAAGTGGTCCTCCCAGATGGTTATGTTCTACTGCTAGTAGGAGGTCTGGAGCTTTTATCTACGACAGGCAGTAGGTCTTAACATCCTCCACACACACTGGTGGGCTCCAAGCCTGAGGCCCACAGGGCAATAAGAGAGGCAGGGTGTCCCAGCGCAGGAACAATTCCCTGCTTCCCCTTAGTCTTTCTTTTATTCTATAGAGAAAGAAAAGACGTCAATGACAGCCACTGATCAGAAACACAGGGGCCAGAGGATGCTCACTTTGGCGCGCGCACACACACACACACACACACACACACACACACACAACACACACACACACCACACACACACACACACACACACACACACACACACACACACACACACACACACACACACACACACACACACACACACACACACACAACACACAACACCCACACCAAGAATGGCTTCTTCCTCCTCTGAGGGTTGACGCTGTCCAGAGCTCAGCATTGTTGGAGAGGCTTAGTGAGTCAGAGAAGGAAAGTCTTCAAAAGGAAGAGCAGGAAAGACTGAGAGAGAATTGGAGAGTCAGACACAGAGATGCCAAGAGACACTGCGCCAAAACGCATTCCTAATCGACTTGCTGCCGACTTGCAAATCCAGCATTCTCATCTGGTCTATGCAAGGTCAACTGTGAGATGTACTTAGACAAACTGAGTGAGACAGTGAGAGACATTAGATGAGGAAGGACTGGATGAGTAACCGGTGCAGTGACTAACTGCTGTTAAAAGAGAGGTGACAGGGTCTCGATTTAGGACAGTATGGCTGCTGCTACATAAGGTAAATTCTAAAAGTTGTCTGCTTCAGTGTCCTCCACAATGCCACCTTGTTACCACTCAAATCTCCAGGAAGTCATTTTTCAGAGAGTTTGGTGTGTGTCAGTGTGTGTGAATCATAGCAGATAGGGGTTATTCTTTTATCCTTTGACCCAGATTTAAAAGGGAGAACTGAACAGGGGACATGAAAGACACGGACCTCCCAGTGGAGCCAGGGTCATGCGCAGTTGAAACAGGCGCACACGGCACAGCCAGCCGAGCAGAAAACCCATCACAACACACACACAACACACACACAACACACACACACACACACACACACACACACAAATTCTGTCAGACACACCTGCCTCAGCTCTCACGACAAGCCTTATCCTCCCCCACTACATGTACATAGGGTTTTAGTTCCAATGAGGAAAAACATGCAATCACTTGTGTGTAATCACTGATTGTTATTGGAAAACAGCTTTTCTCTGTACCAAATCTACGTCATGAATATTCATATTTACATGCTAATACTGACGTCATTCACACATGCAGTTGTGCAAGATTTTAAAGCTCTGCATTGATGACATTTTCCACAGTTATACAAGCAACAACATTGGCAGAATGTGAACAAGTTTAGCTGTAAGCATGGCAAAGGCGAAGGTGAAGTAGAATGATTATAGTCTTTCCTCTCCTTAGATACAGCCTTATTGTGATATAGCAGCATGCAATGAAGGTTGGCGTGGGTGAAATGTCCTCTCACAAAAAGGACAAAGATGAGTTTATCTGTGTGTCAAAGGCAGTCTCCAAGAATAAGAGAGAGAAAGATTATTGAAGCAGACAAGATGCATCAAACAAATGAGTTAAAGATAACGGTGTGTGTGATAACGGTGTGTGTGTTTCCTTACCCCAAAGAACAACATAATATAGTGAATAACAGGTGCAAACAGATTTATAGAAAATTTGCAGGAGCAGAATGGACAGATTTACAGTGGGAAATGGGCAAATTTACAGGCAGAAACCTGGATGCATTGGTGACACAATATTGGGCTTCTGCCAGTGTTAAACATGGACCCTCACCTACAGTCAGATGGTTCCTCACTTCTGACCATCCAACTCCCTCTTTCAATTTTTGTCTTTCCAACAGTCTCCTGCCTCTCCCTCTTGGAGGCTAATAGCTAAATGCTGTCATTTCAGCAACTCGACTTAGAGCCACAACCAATTGTGCTGTCACAAAGAAATAGTCATTACTCTGGATATGAGTGACAGTCTTTGGCCAGGCTCCTACGACTACTACCTATGACCACTGAAATCCCTTAAGGTACACTTCTTGTTAGACGTGACAAGTCAGCTTGGAGAAGAAAGCCATTACCTGAGGAGAAAGGTATCAGGCAGCCTCCTGCTGGTGTAAATTGAAACCAAATACAATGGCTCCAAGCCAAGGAAGTATTCTGGGAAATCTAATATGGCCATTTCTTGGGCTAGCGGGTAATTCAAAGCTTTCTTTACCTCAAATGAGAAATGTCTTTGGCAGGATGTTTTCTTTCGGAATTGAAAAGCATGTTTTTTGGTCTTTAATGTAATTAAAAAATATCTATCAAAAAACAATGTCCAATAGACTCCCTGACAATATTTCTACAACGTCTTATTTTTATTTTTGAACTTTTGGAATTTCCTCGTCACCTACTTAGTAATTGCAGCCCTCCTCTCTTCTTCTTCTCTAGTCACAGCAAAGCCTGGGAGCTTGGCCACATGGTTCAGGGCTGGCCTACAATGCACAAGGACAAGGGGGGATGAGGAAACTAGTGGGGGTTCAGAGGCATAAAAGTTCCTTTCTTCTTCGTCCTTGCCTCTTTCTTTGAGCCAGAACAGAGGGTTGCCACGGCGATGAGGTTGGTCTGTCTCCCACGGCGTGGTCTGGGAAGAGCAGCAGCTTGCTCTGACATTTAGTCAGGCTGGAGGAAACAGAGACGATAGAGGAGAGAAACAAACACACATACAGCAAGAGGAGAGGAGAAAGGGGGGGGGGGGGGGGGGGGGGCGTTAGCAACCGGCGGTTACAGAAAGTGGATGGATTAAAAGATAACACCTGAAACATCAGAGGTTGACACACACATGGAGAAGGGGTTGCCACTGCCTTTATCCAAAACCTTTTATCTTCATCTCAGTGTCCATTCAGCCCCAAATTCTATTCCTGGCCTCCTTTGTTTTCATTTAGATCTTGCCAGCTAGTCAGTTAACCAACACATATTTACATCCTGATCATAAATCACTGCCAAGCCATGCACATAACCAATGCACAAACACAACCACAAGCTAACAGACACACAAATGCACATCAAAACACAAACATACAAAACTATGGCCACCCTACAGAGAGGCCAAGTACCCACATTGTCAACCAATTCTGAAGTCAAAACTGGAAACGTTGGCATTGAGATTCTAGGTAACACAGCTCAATTGCTTTAGGTTCCATTCAGACAGTAAAAGTTGTCCCAGGAACAGCTGTGTGTGTGTGTGTGTGTGTGTGTGTGTGTGTGTGTGTGTGTGTGTGGGTGTGTGTGTTGGTCCACCAACAGGTCAACATAAAGGATCTCCATGCTGGAAGAGCCTTTGAGACTTAAGGAACCCACAACAAGTCAAAAACACTTTTCTATTTTATCAAAAGCTGTTCAAACACTGCCAGATTCTGATTAAAGGAGACAACAGGCAGCCATATCAGCAAATACAAGCAAGGGAAAAGATAAAAGGAAATAAATGATGTGATGTGGGTATAAAAGATAACCTTGAGTATAACATACTGGCAGATTTACAATAAACATGTCATGTGTTTTCCTCATCATCAGTTAGCCTACAATCCACAAGATACATAGAAAGAAGAGAATTGCAATATGCCAAAATGCAAGTCTTACGACATTTGGCACAATGCTAATAAAAGTAGTAGCATTCAATGAGAAACACCCATGTGCCACTTTATGGAACTGTAGTACGAGCATGCTAACGCACACTTTTCTCTCTAGGACACACAAGGCTCTCTTTCAGTAATGAATAAGCTTTGTTTTCCCTAAGACTAGAGCTCCAGTGGAAATGTTCACTTTTAGCCTCCTTTTGATTCATCTAAATCTAAATAACAGCAAATTCAATGGACAATAGCATTACCTACATGAACACATAGATATAAAAAGACATTTTTCCCAAAGTGACGACAAAACTTTTCCTCATCTCAGAGTACCATCTAATTCTTATTTCCTGTATCACCCCAGAACAGTGCACTTAGAGGCATTTGGTCTTTTTGCTCAAAGCATAAACGAGATCTGAAGAACTCAACAGCAACATTTCTTGTAAAATACAATTTGCACAGCTATGGTAATGCAGTCATCTCTAACTACTTTCTACCAACCGTTTATCTTGATGCCGTAGGACTGTCTGTGGGTGTTCATGAGCAACTATGTCACAAAGACACCTGTAATAAAGTGCCAACAATTCATATTTTAATTAAAATATTTTGAAATGGTCCTCTTTTATCTTTCTCATTCAAAACTGCTTTTAGTGATGTTTTACCCATAAAAAAATGAAAGCCCGAAAAACACACTCAACTATGATCCTGATACTATATTGAGGCCTTTTTCTCTACCCTACCTGTTAAATGCAGTGCATAATTAAATATTGGCCTAGCATTAGAATTCAACCTATATTTCGGCTGATATTAGGCATTTCCCGATCTACATATATCTTTTAAATATTCATTCATCAAAATCATTTATAATGACAAATAAATGATTCTGATAAATGCATATTTAAAAAATAAAAATGGACTGTCAACCATGTTATGAGCGTTGGTGTTGCATAGT
>NC_045738.1:6643431-6643564 GCF_008692095.1 Etheostoma spectabile | reverse complement strand
GAGGGCGCTCTACAATGTCCCTGTTGGCAACACTGATTTTTTGTTTTTGTTAATGTGTTTTTGTTTAGGACTTTAAGACTTTAAGTTTCATATCTTAAGTTAGTATTTTTATACATTTTATTTATCAGAACTT
>NC_045738.1:6643348-6643421 GCF_008692095.1 Etheostoma spectabile | reverse complement strand
TATATGTTGATGTTCCTCTGTTCTGCTGTAACAATAAAACAAATTATAATATTATTTTAGTGAGAACTCATAA
>NC_045738.1:6624813-6643338 GCF_008692095.1 Etheostoma spectabile | reverse complement strand
AACTACAAATAACTAATGTTAGGGAAATCTGTTAGGGAAATATATCAGCATATCGGATTTTTAAATAACCAAATTTTCATATCGGTATCGGCCTTAAAAATCCTTTATCGGTGGGGCTCTACCTTGCATTGGCAAAACATTTTTTACTCTGGTTTGGTCTGCCAGCTCATGAGAAAGATATCTCAGCAGTTAGCCTTCCATCTGCCTGATTGAGCCAGAGACTGTTTGTGTGGATTTGTCAGTAAGCAGTAACCAGCAGGGGCAGAAGTGACAAGCCTGAACCCCCCTGTGGCCTCCCTAAAATACAGTGATTTCTCTTTAATAAACCAAGGCAGCCAGGACACCTCATTACCCAAAATATATAATACTGTACGTTTAAATGAAACATATTTTATAATTTTCTGTTGCCTAACAGACCCTTATTATTTCCTTGTTTTTGCAATGACTTCCCCACTCTTCATGGACTTTCCTAAAATGAGTGAAACAGCGCCGCTCTGGGTTTTCAACCTGTCTGGATGGTCACAGCCGGTATTGCACCATTAATAAAAAATGGAAGAAAGGTGAATTCACCTTTCTTCCATTTTTTAATTTTTTAATAATAGTGCTGTCATTGTCAAGCCACTACGAAATGGGTCCATTGACAAAATAAATTGAAATAACTTGTGAAGCTAAACAATAGCAAGTTAACAACATCTGTTAAATGAAACAACTGGGAGAGTTAGCTTGTTTTCCAATGCTGCCAATGTGGCCCAGCTAAAGACATGTAGCATTGCTAGCAGCGATCGACAGATCACGTCAAATGAGGACTGTTATTGAGGACTCCTCTTAAGAAACCAAACTAAAGTGTAGTTGGAAAGACATGGGTACTCCATCTTCGTGACAGAAAGGACGATAGATTTAGACATTAAATAACGTGAGTTAAATATGTAATGCATGCAGGCTGCGTCTGAATCCGTCTTCCTCTGTTTGTTTTTTTTAGCTAGTTGTGTTGTTGCTGTATAGAGCGTATTAACTTCGTGCTTGTCATGTTGAGTTTAACGTTGGAAGTTATATTACATGCTGTACCTTGTTTGCCTGGACTATAAAGTTGTCATAGCTGCTAGCCACACAGTCTGGCACCATGGGTCGGGAGAGCCTGTCCTGCAGCGCTTCAAATCGTTGTAATTTCTTCAACTTTGCATCTCACCTGATGTCTCATTTGTGAATGCGTCATTGTGAGCGTGTATGAAACGGTTATTGAAATATCATGTAGGCCTCCTGTGGAGGATTCTGCCGTTTTTACAGGTAGTATGTTTTTCTATTCATATCATGTTTCTATAGTGGAAAATGTCGTTTCACTAGGTTTTTACGCGGGTTAGACCACTGCACATCCATTAAACTTCCCACAGCCCTTCAGTCTTCATTGGATAACATGGGAAAACTCAACCCCTATACCTGGTGGGCCTATTTATATTTTCATCTTTGTAAAACTGCTTTTTCATGTCTCACCTCCATAAATTATTGTATAAACACAGATATTTGTGCATTTGTGCCATAATCGTTTATTACATATAAAAAAACTAAACTTATTTTGTTTCCACAATATGTTCCTGACATGTTAAAATGGAAGATAAAAGCAAAAACCATCAAAACCATTCACATGTGGTTAAATGCAGTCATGCCACAACAGATTTGTACAAAATAGCACAAATCATAAATGGAACTATTCCTTTAATTTAGATGTGAAGTAATTTTTCCACTTTTGTCCTGATGCTACTCACATCATTTATAGACTCCCTATGATGAACACATAGGTAACATGGGGATAAAGACTGTCCAAACGTTGCTTTGTACAGGATTTATCCATCTTTGTGTATGATACTATCACTTGCCAAAGGCACTTTGCTACAAAACAATGGGGGTCTTGAACTTGTGTCCTATCTACCCCTCTTTCTCAGGGGTCAGTCATTCTGCAGAGGCTGAACTCAGGGATAAAAACAACAGGAGCAATATGAGCCCGGAGGGGATCTTCTCACCCTGAGACGAGTGATTACTTCGCTGGGACTAAGTTATGCTAATGCATTCATCTCCAAAAGCACCGTGATTATTTAGAGTTCCTCACCAACTGTTTTAGATTTTGCTCGCTTGCTATTTTATGCAAAGTTGCTTTTTTTTCCCAAGTACTCCATTGGCACAGCGCTTGCTGAGCTGAGGGAGATAAGAGGGGAGAAAATTCTGGAGATTGTTGAATTCTTTGCCCTTATTTTAATGTGCCCTTGATGTGTGAATGAATGCAAATCAAAATATGTCTGGTTTTTTTTCTGCTGAAAGTATCACATGTTGCAATTTTTTAAAATGACAGTGGAGTGGAATAGAGCAGATGATACTACAGACAGTGCACCATTTCTGTTATTTCTCTGACCTTCTAAATTGCCCTATGTTTTATTTAAAAGGTTCCAACACTTTCCCTTTAATCTATGTACACTTTGTGTATTTCCTTCCTTCTTTTGCCTGAGAACTGAACCCCCTGTTGTCCCATTTGGACAGTTTTGATGCCATATTCCACCTGGTGCTCTGCATGATGTCATTTGCGGTGAGGCATCATTCTGGCCTGGCTGCGGTGTTCCTGCGAAGCAGCATCAGGGGATATCAGCATAATGCCAGAGTGAATATGTTAGAGCATATTCCCTCTAATCCTGAGCACACTGTAATCAGAGGCTTCCTACCTCTGTGACCTCACAAACACATGCTATTGGACTGCTGACATTTGCAAATGTGGGAGGGGTCACAAGTTGGGAGGAAGAGGGCGTGGTGGTACCCGGGGCCTAAAGAATTGAAGAATTTTTTGAAGGGGGCAGCAAAAAAGATGAAGAAAGGTAATCACAGAAGAGAAGAGGAAATAATGCTATATCAGATGCAGCAGAAATACATGTTTCAGGAGTTAGGAGAAGGTAATGGTCAAGAAAGGGGAAGGGGAAATATAAGAAGTTGCAGAGAGATTTAAAAGGATTCTAAAGACCTGCAGGGATTTTCAGAGAATTTGGAGGAGATTTTTGGAAATGAGAGCACTGCCCAGATGCGCTGCAGAAAGCAGCATCTGCAGCATTAATTACAATAGCCCCCCTCCGTCACCTCCACCGTACTCTGCCACCTGTTTCTTTGCAATGGCCCCACTATACGTGAGTGAAATCCAGGAATTCACATTCAGCACATTGGCTGATGCAATCACATACAACCTGCATCCCCATCCCACCCCTCCATCTCCAGCCTTCCCCCTCCCCCCCCCCCCCCCCCCCCCCCCCACCCACACACACACACACACACCACAAACTGTTCCCTGCGGGTATCTTGATGTCTTATCTATTAGGCAGTGAAAGTGAGAAAGAGAGCAAATAAAAGCTCTCTGTCACCTAAGATGCCTTGTCCATACGGTTTGTTTCTTGCTGCTGAATTGATTTGGTGAGTCAATCGCTTCACTGATGGAGAGATTGTCGGCCCCAAGAGGACAGAAGCGAGCGCGCTCTGTTTGCGACGTGATGTGCACATTTCCATGTCAGGGCTATGTTGTGGCAGCGTTTGTGGTCGCTACATATTGCTGCTATCTGGATCCCAAGATTACATCTTCTCCTCAGCTGGGATTGTTTTCATGCTGCTGTCATGGAAGGATGGTGAAATTGTATCACAGATTAAGCACAACCTATTTCACAGCTTTCCGGCCAGTGTAAAATGTGGGTCGATCTTTACCTTCTGAGGTCTTGAGGTGAGAGGGGAAAGGATAGTGTTCATAAAAGTAACAGAGATTGTAATGCTTTATGTCAAATGTCTCTAAAAGAAAGATCTGCAAAGAGGATTTGTAGTGAACAGGAGACTGACTCTCAATGCAGACTTCCCACATAAAACCAAGTGTTAAAGATCTGGGCTTATCTGAATGGAGGGAAAGTACAAGCCTCTTATAATTGAAGATCTCTTGCAGAGAGCGAGCATCCTCTTCCGACAGACCACACCTCCCTGCTTAACCTGCAGGCTGTCAGCTCTATTGCTTGACCCGTCTGGCCCAAATACTGCTGGGCTTTTCCAAGTGATCAATTAAATAATTTAGTAGCAATTGATAAATTTGCTGGTTAGACGTTGGATCAATGGTATGGACTGAAGAAGTCAGAGTTGAATCTGATACATGGCTGTCCGAGGAGTACCATTTAGGAACAGCAGCAACATCAGTATTGTACTCCTGAAAGAGTCTTTCTCTGTATCTCTTTAACTCATACACACACGTACACATGGGTCCATGCAGGGTTGAAGAGCTCAAGCAAGAGAAGATGTATAGGGTAAGATAAGCAAAAGGGGAGGGAATTTAAGAATAAACTGCAGTGAAAATCATATCAGCTGTTACAGCACTAATGAACACCAACACAGCGGCAGAATAGAGATAGAAAACTACATTTACTTTTCTTCCGCTTGACCTCCTGCTGAGATTCAGAGGCTTTAATTCTCCCGGTGATGTTGGGATCCAAACAGCTACAGTGAATAAACAAGATTACCCATTTGGACATGCCAGCAAATCTTATCATATTGGAGCAGGGAGAGGAGCTGTGAAATGGGACCAAAGCAATAAGGTTGACAGAGGCCAAGACAACACAATTCCTACCTCAAACAAATCTTCCTATTTCCTTTTGTGACTTAATGTACATTTTGTTCTTCGGTTGCGGAGACACAGTGATGTTTCATATGTTGTGGCAGCAAGAAATTATCCCTCTTCATAGGCGTGAAGCATGTACTGTATCAAATATTACTCTCTGTCAGATATTAATCACCACTGGATTTGCAGGAAGGTCATTTTTCTTTCTTCCTCTCTCTCTCATTTCATTTCATACTGAAAACATAGAATATCAGCAAAATAAAACTCTCCAAAGGTTGCTGGTAGGAAATAATGTCTTCTGAGAAAACGACCATTGTATTTGATGATGCGCTAATCAGTTTGAATTGGATTTGGTGCAGATAAAAGGGTGAAGTCTTACTGGATGTCTATGTGCTCAGATTGTAGCCTTTAGTCGTCATTTTCAATGTAAAGTGATACAGCGCAGAAGCCTCTTGTTGTTAAGCGGCCTTGTGCCAGATTTGGTTCTTAGTATGAGACTAAAAGAAGCTGTACAGTGTGCATTAAGGCTGGGCGCAATAAAGGTCGGGGGAAGTCGGAGACGACAGAATGAACCAGGCTCCACCAGACGCAGAGTCAGCCGGTGGAGCTGTGCCGGTTAGTCAGGGAGTGATTTCTGAATCCATCATGAACATCATGCATCATCACAATGAATTCTTGTGACTGAGATCATCAGAGGCAGTTTTTATGGGACCATAACCTGTAAATAAGATGATTACAACGGCAAACATAATGTGGGCTGGGGGGGGGGGCTGGGCAAGAAACATCACTGCGCTAAGCATACATGACAACAACAGCGATAAAGGATTTGGGGCTTATGAGAGCAGAAAAATGTGGGATTGTTACCACAATATATCTGACATGAACATGCAAAAAAAGATTATAAGAATAAAAATGTCTGCAGCACCCCTCCACACATATGGCTTCACTTGAAATAGGGATGACAAAAAGAGGGGAAAAGAGAGATTTTTTTTCATTCTGTCTCTGAGCAGATGCTGATCTTCTCAAATCCCTGTGTATCTCATGTTAAATCCGTGTAATGTGGATTAAGACCTGTTGAAACACACACACACACACACACACATATATATATATATATATATACATATATACATATATACTGTATATATATATACTGTTTATATATCACATCACAGGAACAGATTGGAGCAGATTTCTTTGCCAAATCTCGTTTGCCCTGAAAAAAATAACAACTGATACAGATGGGTGATAAAGGACACGAGATATACAATCAGATGATATTAATTTGGCCTTTTTTTATATATTGTGGTAACTATCTCTTTAACATGTGTGGGTGTTTTGTCCATTTCGGGTTATTAATGGATTGATTTTGGCAATATTGTGTTTTTATATGATTTTCTTCATCAATATGATAAAGTACTGTGATTTGTCAATGCTAATGGCTTTCCTGGATTAGCCAAAACGAGAAAAAAAAAGATATTCCTGTTTGGTTATTTATATTTTTATTATTAACTATTTCTTAATTTTCTATAAAATGGATTAAACCAATTACACAGTGATATAAGAATTCATTAATATTGCCCACATCAAAATGACTGAGCCGACTGTGAAATATAGACTCAAAAATGTTTTAACATGCGGATGTGAAAGATGTGTCTACACACACACACACGCACACACACACACACACACACACACACACACACACACACATATTTACGATGCCACTTAATCCCTGTACTGTGCAGCCTGCATCCGCCACTGTCCATTAGGGCGAGCGTTTTTCCTTTCATTCCACCAAATCCTCTTCTTTTTAGCTCAACACTAAAAAAAGATGCAGTTACTCCGTGATTCACTGAGTCTCACTGTCAAACAACCATTTCTTCTCTTTTTCAAATGTATTTCCTAGCCAGAAACATGAATAAATAACCAGCTAGCCCTTCCTTACCACATGTCTTGAACTCCTGCTACATGTTGAAGTTCTGCAATGTCCGCGACCTGGGATGTTTTTATCCCAAAAATAAATAGCAGCCAGGTGAAAATGACTGACTCCACCAGAAGATTGGGCTCAACCCACCAAAAGAGCGAGCAGATGTCGGCTACTGGTGAACATAAGTCTGGAGAGCTGGTAGAGTAATCACTACACCACATCGGAGTGACTTTGACTTTCTAAGACCTGCTTAGCATATTTGTATAGAAATCTGAATTGTGCTGGTAATTCTTAGTCAGCCCCCCACACACACACACACCCTTCACCTGATACTTTTTGATGCCTGTAGGAGTAGAAGTATGACTGAAATAGACAGGGCAAGACAGGCAAGAAGATAGAAATAGATGGGAAGTGTGTGAGAGTGTGTGAGAGTGAAAGATTGAGCATTGTGTGGGTATCATGCTTTTTTTTTACATAATTGATTGTGATTGAGACAAAGGACTCCTTGTCTGTCTTGCACAGTCATGACCCTCAATACATATCAGTGTTATGCATGTACAACAAGATACTATGAATGTGAGTGTGTATAGATATAAGTGTGTGCAGGGGGGCAAATAAAATAACCTGTTTTGATACAACCAGTGATCTGGTCTTGGAAGGGAGAAGGACCATGCTTATTGAATGGCTATCTGAGTACTGTAATGAGGTATTATTACCACACCAAATGATGAAAAACTAATGTTACAAGTTGGTGTTGGTGTAGACGGCTCTCAGGAATTTCATTTGCTGTTTGATATTCTTACTTGCCAGCTCAGCAGGTACTATTGTATGATTGGAACAGAAAAAAGACACTTAGGGCTGAAAGCCCAAGCTATTACCGTGAATAGCCTGTAGACACAGCGACACAAGTGGAAGAGTGTGTTTGTGCATACGCCTCTGTGCTCTGTGTAAGAGCGCATGTACTGTATCTGTATGTGTGTGTTTGTTTGTCTGTGGGCAGCGCAGGTGAAGGCATGCATACTGAATGCTAAGTGATCATCCGGCCCATCTCATTGGCATTGGAGAGCTTGTACAGCTCTGATAAGTGCATTTATGGAAAAGTCAGCACAGCTTTATGTCGTCATTGCAGGTTAGATCACAGATAAAAGGATTGGACTCCAAAAAGTAAAAAAAAAAAAAATATATCAAGCCTGAGATAAGACACCAGTTTCTCAGCTATATTAGCTTGCTTCAGACTCAAACTGCATCGTGACTGCTCCTCAGTATGGCCCCGGTCACTAACCCAAGGCTCAGTATGTGGCCTTAAGACTGCCGAGGACTGTTCAGATAACATTTCAGATTGTGCTGCTTATAGTTGTCTTGGGCTAATTTTTGAAGTCACATGCAAATATTTCCCCCCAAGGCTACAGTGGAGCAATCATCTGGGGCAAAAACATGTTTAACTGGTATGTAAATTCAGACAGTTGTAGCTTCAAAGCATTTAATCCCACTTTACTGTTTCCATACACCCAGGTCTCTCTTTCTCTTCTTTGCCATTCTCTGCATCGGTTTTCTTCTGCATCTTATTAGTACATTCCTTCCTCTGATCCACCTTAACTCATTCTTCTTAAAACTTTTTTTCTCCCTGGGCGTTTTCACATCGACAGCCTTTAGTTTGGTTGGTTTGGTTAGGCTGGTGCGGTTGGTTTGGGCAGGTAAGAACGTGGCAATCAAAAACGGACCAAACAAGCGTACCAAGACCTGCTTGAAGTGGTGGTCTCAGTACGCTGTCAAACAAACTCTGGAGCGGTTTGTTTGTGGTGAGAACGTGATCCGAACTCAAACTCTAACTATACAACCTCCGCCAGTCTGAGCTAATGTCTCCTGTAGTCAGCTGTGTCTAGAAATCTCTGATCAGCTGTAGCAGTTTAAAGTGTTTATATCACAGAAATAGACTGCGGTCATGCTCGCCGTCCATCACTCGTATCTCCGTGGTTAAACAAGCAGCCGCAAACATAGCAGACAGATGCCGGCAGGGCAAAGTCTTGTTGACCAGATCAGATGTAGTAATGTCTCTTGTGAAACAATGTCTGATAATTTTAATTAAATGAGCTGGTTTGACCCAAGGGGTAAGGGGCGTCCACGAAGCACAGCTCCTATGACGCCATTTAAATGCTACAAAGCACTCACCTTCCATTAGCTTTCCATTGACTGCCATTCATTTTGGCGCCACTTTGACAATGAATAACTAAGCGTTTAAAAACTTAAGTTGTCAATTGTTCATTTTTTAAAGAAAGACGACAGTGTATAAAAGGCTACATTCCCTTATACCTCACATTATGGCTTCGTAGCAGACGAAAAAAAAAAATAGCCTAACAATTACTTTACTTCGCGACTTGCAGTCCCATAGTCGACAAATCACTGTATTGTCAGGAGAAGCATGTAGACAATTTTGACTTACACTAGCGGTTTAGGTTTAAGTACAAATGTTAACTCGCATTTTAGTTAGCAATACTTAGCCTGTACTTATGTTATCTCCTAACATATACCTACGCTCTCCATCTGTGCAAGATTCTGAATGATTGAGATTTCTTTTGGCACAACTAACAGAAGACTTACAACTTTCAGACAGGTTGCTCATGTCATATCTTTGTCGGCAAGCTCAGTGGAGGCTGGGCAGCAACGCTCGGCACTCACCAGAAAAGTGCTTCTAATATCCTTCACTGGTCTCCGTCCAGAACAACGGGATCTGTTGGTCAATTTCTTTAAATGTCTCTGGTTTGACCACTAGACCAGAACACAGGACCTTCTTCCTCTGTTTATTTTCCTGCCCCCACCCCCAGACATATCCGAACAATAAGCTGGACGTTTTTGCCTGATTTGTGATGAAGCAATTTGGTTTGATCGGATTTTTCCAGGTGTGAAACCAAACCTAACCCAACTGACAGTTTACAACTGATTCAGACCAAAGCAGACAAACTACAGGTGTGAAAACCAATATCCCCATTGCTTTCTATGCCTTCAAACCTTTCTGTCCTTTTCTATATATGTGTCAAAGGCTCCAGCAGTGGACCCTGAGGGCGATGGTGATGGAATGCATTGTGTGCCCAGCCGCTTTCTCCCTCCAACGTGCATGCGAAATCATCCCAATGGGGAATCACTGGCTCCTGTTTACAACACCAAGAGGGGTGCAGGAGCCATGGTAACACTGTTGCTCTCCCTGAAACCCTTGGCAAATAGGTCTGCTCAATCACTCCCAGTTAAAACGTTTTACTGTTGGATAAAGAAGAAAAGCTGAGTAGGAAAAAAAAAAAAAAAGAAATTGGCCGAAAGTGTGCTGGAGCACATCCAGGCACAGTGGAAGTCTGTTTTTTTAATTCCTGTTTCATGTTTCTTGACTTAGAAATTAAATTTATGAACGTGACAGAATGAAAGCTGCCTCTATAGTTGCAGAAACACATACTGTACACATAAATCCTGCTGGAATCAAGTCATGCACACAGACACCCAACAAAGTATAGTCAACAGTGCAAAAGGCACAACAAAGGGCTGCAACAGAAAATCAAGAATACACATATGTACATATATATGCATGCACACACACTGCTGTTTCTCCCTAGCAGAGTGCTCAAGAGATAAAGCTCAGGGTAATTCATATATATTTTTGGTGAGACTAAATGCTTTACCCAGGTTTCCATTTAAAATGTATTGATTTCCACTGTGGAATACTTTTACAGAGTGACCCTGGCAGTTAAATATTCATAAGCCATTAAAAATAAAAGATGCACATTTTGTACGTTTGACCCGTTGTTATGTACAGCACAGTCTATAATCTGTTCAATCCGGTACACTGTCCCACTCAGAGGTGAAGCGAGCGCTGTTTTGCAAACAGAAAAACACCATTAGTTTCCCACATGTTCAGCGTTGATTAGAACTGGATGAAAGAGACGGCAATCTCCTCATTTGGCAGATAGAGAGGCCCACAAATATCTTCATAACATTATGCTTTTGCTGTTGTTGTTCCAAAAATGCAGTTTTTCTCTTCAGATTTAGAAAATTGCCTTCCATTATACCATTTAGATAAGATAACCGGAGAGAAATACAAAATTAAACTTAGGAAAGCCGTAAAACCTGTAATTAAAATGTGGATAAATTTGAGAAGAGAGTTAGTGTATTCTTGGGCATCCCTTTATAGAGAGTGAGGGAGATGAAGGAGAAACCGGTCAGATATAGAATGCAGGTGAAACAGGAGTAGAGAGGTGAGCTTCATCCCCTTGGATAAAAAGGAAAAAGGCAATATCCAGCTCCTCTTTATTCATACTCCATCCGAAGGTGTCAGAGAAAAGGTCCAATTGTGTTTTTCTTTCTCATCTGCTCAATACAGTCTTATTTAGTTCTTCAATAAGCTTTTTTCACATGTCTGACGTTGCAAGATTGGGACTCACTGGCTCAGTGTGAGTCCCCCCCATCTTGAGAAATTATGCATTGGCTGCGATGCTCCCTGCTGAATCCCTGCTGTGGTTGAGCGGTATTCTGGGATGCAACCCAGGTCTAATCATCCGATACACGTTTAAAAGTAGCCATGGCTAGTTTTTCAGTGGTGTGGAGGAGGAGGAGGAGAGACCACCAGGAGGGGACCCTGCAGAGATGCTCTGCAGAGGGAGTAGGCAGCTTTATCCAACTGCCCTCACATGAAGCAGGGCAAGTAATAAAAGGCAGAGACACAGATGAGTGATCTTCCTGCAGGACTCACCAGTCTTGATTAGTGCTTGTGTGCTTCTGTTCTGGCTGCAAGTGTGCCATTGTTTCTGCATTTATTAAATCACTCACTCCACATTACATTCACTGTTCGACCATTTGGGCAGGTAACATTTTCAGTGGCCGCTTGTGCATCCTGTGTCACCATGCAAATATTTGTTAGTATAACCAGGAAACTAATGTGCATCTTCTGTGAATATACCATCACATTACTATTAAACATATACAGCATATCAGTATCTGTAGGGCTAATGTATGCATTCCCTTAGACATCTAATGGAATGGTTATATTATCCTGCCTCTGGTTGGTGTTGTAGCTGCTGAGCATGAGTGTAGTAGGGATGGGCCCAGATCAATATACGTTAGTTTTAGTCACAAGTGTGAGCATGTGATACAATGAGTGAGAGGCATCATTTACTTACGTACTGTATAAAAAAAAACCTAAGCAACCAAAGGAAGAAAGAATTCAAACTAACACCCTCAAGACCTTTCGTAGCTCTTTGCCATATAAATAACACTAGCCTCCATCCTCTGACTGCAGCAGAGTAAGACAAGAAACATAGAACCCCCTTCCCCAGTGCCATCTCCTATCCCTTTATCCTCATGTCATTTACTCCTGATCCCTGATTTCTTTTGTAAGCCGACGTCAGCTGGATAACCTTGTAAACCTTGCATGTACGTAAGTACATGCAAGGCTGTGGATAACATGGAGGTGTTTACAATAAAATGCAAAAAACCCAAGGACAGACAAACAATGAACATATAGGGCAGATGACAGATGACTGATGTGTTTTCAGCCCGTCACTCCAAAACAGCGATGAGCTGCAAACCACTAGTGAATGTTATTCTACCCAATAATTTAATAATGAACTGCATGTCTTTCACTTGTGATGCTGGTTTGTGTTGGACACTGTCCTGAAATACTTCCAGCTAGAGATACTAATAAAGCAACACAACCCATTTCTCTGTCCCTCCACTCACTGCTCACTTATGAACTGAGCATCAAACACAAAGTCTCAAGGCTGAAGGATGTTTCTTGATCGAGGTGTCGAGGTACCATGATGCGATGTGCACCACTTCAGAAATGTAATTACAGTACACATCAGAGACTGAAAGAATTGCCATTGACCCTCTTGAGCTGCTTTGTGTTTTCCCCTCACACGTTTCCAGGGCTAGTAGGGTTAGTTGACAAAACACAAGATGCGGCAGGTTGAAGAAAGGTTAAGTAATTTTGTCTTTTGCAGTAAGGCTAGACAAATTCCTATTCTGTTATCTAGCAAAGCTATTTCCAGCTCAAACACTCTCCTTGCTGCATTAGTCGTTTTCTATCAATATGTGAATGAGAGACTGTAAAAGCAGTCAATGAAAGCATAATTCAGCATTTAGTTTGTTAAAGTTTTGGGTGCATCTGCTCAGTTGGCAGTAGGGCATTTCACTTTACAAGTTATTTTACTCTTTTAGTGACTTGACATATGGAGCTGTTCTAGGGAGAACTAACAGAAAGTTAATCTGCTCCTGATTCCCATGGCTTGGCCAAACGCCCCTTTTAATAAACTAGGTCACAACTGAGCAGAGCCAACCTAGAGGAAGAAAAAGCCCCACCAACTGAAAATAAAAAGTGTGCCACAAAAGGGGAGAAAACAAAAACAACAACATGGGATCAGAATTGGATCAGAATTTAGATCATTCACAACTTTATTCTTGCATTGCAATGTAGAGGGGTGGAACGGCATTGTCTTTGGACTAGACAAGCGCTGTATAGCCTACAAACACAAGTCAGAACGCAGCCTCACACATGAACACCAAGCTGGTGTAATTGTCTATAGACATAAGCTGCAGGATGTAATCGAAACAGTGCTGACAGCAGTGCAAAAGATACACAATTGAAGGAGGGTGAAAACGGCAGCAGATGGTACTTTTCTCATAGTATGTGATGCCTTGAGAAGCTTGTATTTAGCTTTCTCGGGTCATCTGTTCTGTTGAAAATATGGTGGACACATTTACTCGGTCATTTCTGATAACACAATAGTTAGGATGTGTCTTGCAGACTGCTGGCCACCTTTCTTCCCAACTTCTATCCTTTCCTCTCCTCTCCCGGGTCTTTCCTGCACTTTGCCGTGGCAACCCTGCAGGCATGCTGTCTCTCCTCCTGAGCTCAAAGATTCTGCAGCACCTTGGATGTGCATCTCGTGGGAAAGAAGACGAAAAGAGAGCCTAACAGCAAGAGAAAAAGGTAGTGTGGGAGAGTCGAAAGATGGGATGGATAGAGGTAAAAATGAGTTGTGTTTTCATGTTCACAGCCTGTCCTTTTGATGTACACACCAAAACAACCTGAGGCCCACAGCAGCCAATCCCAGTGGCTAACATGACAGTCAGCTTGGCAGCCACTCAGCACGCTCAAGATGCCACTCCGCCTCTATTCCCGCCCTGTCCTGCCGTGCTCACTACCATCCCCTCCCTATCCTCTACCTTCATGGCGGCCCCCACTTCCCACTACCCAGCTCCCCCTCTCACATGCCAAAGCACATTTGGCACCCCAGGACCAAGCCTTTCATTTCTGCCAGCCAGTCTCACTATGATGCCAATGGTTTTGGAAACAAACTCAGCACCATGAAACTGGCACCCCGAACGCTACCGAAAATAATGCCCACTTACACTCAACTTTCTAAATAAAAGCAATAGCTGGGGAGACTCCCCTTTGTGTGAGAGATCTCCATAAAAAATAAGAAAGGAGAAAAGGAGAAACAATGTAGGGTGCAGACCCACATACATCAGTATTGTATTAGCACAGCTCCACACAAACACACATACGAATACACTGCACATTATTCATTTTCATTACAGAATTCATAACAATGATAAGGCCGGCGCCAAATAAAAAATAATTACAACAAAGGAAAGAATACTAATTACGATATGGATAATCATTATATGCATACATGGCCAGCAGTGTTGTGATCATCACTGTTATTGTTTTTTATTGTCTTTCATCTCTGTTAAGAAGCGATGAAAATCAATGGCAGGCTCTCCCTGCGGCTTGGCAACCAACTGCAACCCATTGAAGAGGATGGAGATGGCTCTCTGCTATAACATTCTCCTTCAGCGCACGCACGCACGCACCCAACACACCCACACACACACACACAATCACACACACACACGCACACACACACACACACACACACGGACACACACAGACACACACACACAGACACACAAACTTCTCTCACCACTGGCTTCTGCGGAGGGAGATTGCTATCGGGGTGAGGCAGGGTTTTAATTGATCTTGGTCACAGTTTAATGTGAGGCAAGGATTAGCTGTTATCGGTAGAAGGAAAAAGGGAGAGGGAAGGCTTTGGGGAGGAGATATCACAGTCCCTGACGTTAAAACCTGCTGCCCTTGATGACAGGAATTCTGTGATGTGACCCACAAAGATGTGAGAGTGCTGCTGGGAAAGTGCTTGTGGAGATCTGGGCAGCGGAGAGACAGGCGACATCAAGCTGAACTTAATCCCAATTTCCCTGTGACGTTTTGGGCCAGATCTTGGCTATTTCTAGCTTTCTGTGGATAGATGGATAAAGCTGGTGCCAGAGTTTGGCCTGTGCTATTTAAACCCACAACTTGTTATTAAGCTTCATTAGAGCATACAAGACATGAAAGTGAGGCACTTTTGATTATTGGCAGGTGTGTCACCAGAGAAAGGGCATAAAAGAACATCCTATGGGATTCCCTTTGCATCATACTCACGCACTACGGTCTTCCAGAGTCTGCAATTCCCTTAGGTTCAATAATGCAGGATATACTGTAAATAAGGTATAGGGACAGGGTCAGCATTAATCACCAAATTACACAAGTTCAAAACATTGCTGTGTCCTGTGGCCGCCACACATCTGTGGGGACAGATGTAACTTTTATTTTTTTGAGCCACAGATTTCAAAGAGT
Organism: Etheostoma spectabile; assembly: GCF_008692095.1. Lineage (NCBI taxonomy): Eukaryota > Metazoa > Chordata > Actinopteri > Perciformes > Percidae > Etheostoma > Etheostoma spectabile. Next base: position 6,628,113 of record NC_045738.1, on the reverse strand, counting down.
GCTTTTGCTGTAGCTTAAATGCCAGGGCAACATGAAAAAAAGCACTAGAGTGTGCCAGTTGGTAAAGCTTCAAACTGAATGAGGGAGGAAAAACATCACAGCTCAATAGGGATGGCTGTTTCGTTGTTTCTCTGTTCACAGAGTTTTGTTTTGGGGTTGTTGTTTTTTTAACAAAGAGAACATTGTGAAATTCCTAATCAGACAAAAAGAAACAGGGAACTTTGGAACAGAGACTGTAAACAACACAGAGAGTAACACAAGCTACTTGCTCCTGGTGAAGCAGCTTTAACTCTCCCATCCCATGACTTTGTACGTGGCACTGAGCTTTGCTTGGTTTTGCTCAAGTGTATTTCATTGATAGTGGAGGCTGGTAGCTTGAGGGGTGTAGGCAAGCAAAACAAATCATCCCAGCCATAAATCTGTTGCTTCTTCTGCTTCTCTTTTCTCCTCTTGGACAGTTTTCTCATTCAGCACTCTCCACTGACAGTAGACTATAGTTCAAGAGCCTCTTAACAGTCTTCCTCACCCCTTAACGGTCTCCCTCACCCCACTCCACCCCCAGCCGCCTGCTTTTCTCAGAGTTCCCAAGACAGCGCTTAACCCAGACGATGGGTGAAAAATCATAGGCAGCCGAATGTTCAATTTCTCCTCAAAGGATCCAGTAAATGAGATGGGATTTGATTAAGTGTGTTGTGTTGCATTAGATGCATTTGCAACTTTGTTGTGTCAATTGGTCAATACGGAGTATGTGTGTGTGTGTGTGTGTGTGTGTGTGTGTGTGTGTGTGTGTGGTAATATTATTCTCAGCGAGACAGACAGAGAAACAGAATAGTATCAGCAATCAAGTCCTTTTCTTACGCTGAACTCCTGATTTATGATGCATAACACGCTAAACCATGCTATTTGCATACTATTGATTTTCATATTGTATAAGCTAATTAAATTAGGAATGTTTTATAACCTCCAGTATGAAGCATTACACTGTATGGTCTAACAAACACACAAACACACAAACACACACACACACACACACACACACACCCAACTCACACACATACACACCTTTATGAGCACCAAACGTCTCTTTGCCCCAACTCATTCAGGTCCATAAAAACATATTTATGAGAGCATCAGGCCATTGAGCCACAGCAATGTTTGCCATTTTCTCTGCGCTCTATGATTCCATCCAAGCGTCAAGATTGATTCTGAGAGCTCCTACTGTGTCACCCTCCATAAGGAATATGTATAATTCAACAGCCTGTATTTTTTTTTTTTTAAAAACATACAATAATACTATTACCAGGCCTCAGCGAATAAGCCATCCAAGAAAAGAGGATTGTCTGCTTGGGGGACAGAGCGGAGGGGTGGGGGGGGGGGGGGGGGGGGGGGGAGTTGCTGGTGTTGGTGGATTGGTGCAGCTTTTTATTCCCCTCAATGCCCAGAGTGCTGTGAACACAATTCCCATGTTGTTCCTCATGCAGGCACACTAACAGACTGTCTCATTGTGGGACACTGCCAGCTGAACAATCACCAACACCAATCTTGCCTGGCAGTTGTCAACCTGTCATTTCTAATGGCTACGGGGGGCCAGACGCTTTCAGCATAGGCAGGGCAGTTGCACACACGCAGCAGCCCGGACTTGGTACCTGAGCTTAACAGGCAAGCCACTGCTATGATGGTTTGTTTATGTGGCTCTGTGTGTCGACACGGGAGTGTACTCTATCCTTAAGGGGAAGAATAAATGACTGTGTACAGTATGAGTGGGGTTTCTTTGTGCAATTGTGTGTGTGCATGCGTGAATAAATGTAGATATGAGCATGCATGGTGTGTGTGTTTGTGTGTGACTTTGTGGGCCCAGTAAGTGTGCATTTCTGTCAAGCGCCTTCCCGGCAATGGAGGGCTCACTGGGCAAGGCAGGACTACAGTCATTACATCCATGCTCTCGCACAAGCAGATGGCAAAACAGATGATCCTCGCTCATCTCACTCATGACCATCCATATTTATTTCATGGTTGCTGGCCCACAGACTTCCCATGCCTATCACTTATCCATGAGTGCCTTGGCAGAGAGGGGGCTGCCGATGCACACAAGTGTTTGGAAAACAAAATAGGCTTGAAAAAGGAAGCAAGTGAGAAAGAAAACAAGTGGGAGCAAAAAAGCTATGAAAACCAAAGACGAAAACAATGGTACTCGCTGATGGCCGCCCGTCAAAGCAGTTAAATAACGTCACATTTATCAAAGACAGCAGCAAATCCATGTGTTGTTGTTGTGAGCTACTGTTCATGACTAAGGCTCTGGTCGATGCTGGTTGACGTGATTTATACAGCTTCTTGGTGTGCCAATAAATGAAATGTCTGATTGGCCCAGTGTAGAACTGGACAGAATGGCTCTTCACTCACTGCCTTTGATCTCCTGCTACTTACTGAGGAAATGAGCAACCTAACCTGAGACAAACTCACAGAAAGCCCCATACATTACAATTCTATCCCCTGGAGCTAAGCCAGAGCTAAAAAGCCCAAATTAGTCCACACCAGTGCTGTTTAATGGAACTCTGTATGACAAGAGGCCATTTTTAAATAACATTATGACATGAAAAAAACATTTATGCAGCATATCTTTCACTTTTACCTGCTATCCTAATTATTTTCATGCTCACTTTGTTTTTTTTATGTATAGATGTGCACATTAATGGGAGGATTTATTCTGTCAATCATCAAATCTTACCTTAGCCCTTTTCTAACCCCTTTCCTTTCCCTCTCCTTGCTCTTTTATTGTGGATGTCTCCCAACATACTTCTTGGCCTTACCAGATCTGGCAGCAGTCTTGGACGATGGATGAAATTTAGGTTAATCATAGGAAGTGACACAGAGGTGTCCCCCAGGGCAAGTGGCTGAGTGAGCAACTCAATTAAGAGCAAACTGCCTCAGACAGGGCCACCCATGCAGGCTTGATCTCTACGAGCTTAAAGGGAGAGTGTGGGGAGATCTCAGCAAAGTCTTGCCTGCCCTCTCTTTACTCTCCTTCGGCAGGCGATGGATTCAGGACTGGCAAGGCAGAGCCAGGGGGCAGAGTGACCATGTGCTCCAGTTACTCTGTCGCAGATGATTCACCATAACTGTTGGGGGCTTTGTGCAGGACATGTGACACACACACACACACAGATGAGTGGACAGCAGCTTTGTACCATTATCAGTCAGCCATGGGATTCAGCAAATGGGAGGGTGGGGAGCAGGGAAGGGCCGCAAGAGCGGGAATCATAATCATTCTTCAAACCACTACTCCCCCTGAGTCTGGCTCGG
>NC_045738.1:6612962-6624803 GCF_008692095.1 Etheostoma spectabile | reverse complement strand
GGGGGGGGGCTGTAGCCAGCTCTGTCAAGGCTAAAAAAAGGGCCCTTGAGTCTAAGTGTCATCATTTCCAATAGCAACAACAGATAAAAACAGCTGGTGCCCATGGCAGAACTCTGCTACGGATTTGTTTAACCCAAGGACAGGAGACTAAGGTGAAATACAAAAAACCCTGTGTTGCCAGAGTAACAGTTAATATGGTGCTTGTTTTTCTTTATTGAAAATAATTATTTTGTGGGAACATTGTGGGAAGAGACATGGATGAGTAACTTGTAAATTAAGCTGTTCAAGCCTTTAAAATATAGCGTCAGTGTTAATTGTATGTTCAAATAGTTGTATCGGAAAAAACTGAGAGTTTGGTAGTGTTCAAAAGAGCTTCTGCATTAGCATATCAGTGTGAGTATGATGACCATAGAGCCTTTCAAGAGCCTTACGCTTCTGAAAGGACAGAACTGGCAAAATGGGGGAGTGTTATCTATTAGTTTAGCTATGGGATGGTTGACATGAGAGGAGCATGCAGGCTGGCAAAAAACATGGCATGCAGCATTTCTATGAGAGAATAAACTCAGACTGCATGGTGCGGGGGGGGGGGCACATGGGGGGGGCTCATGGACACAGGAGAAGGAGTGGAGGAGCAGGATGATTCTAAAGCCTAGACTCAGAATGTGCTTTGGCAGGTAGATTATAAACACCTTGCAGCTTCTCAATTACATCCTTTCTCTTCATCATCTGTGTGGCCATAATATTAAGTTCTTCAGTGTGTGGGCGAGACTCTAGGGAGCATTCTCAGGCCTCTCACACCCATTACAGTCATAAACATGCTCACAAAGTAGAGCTCCATAGAGGCAAGAACCCTGAGGAGGCTGGAGTTGGGGCCGTTTTATGGGGTTTTTGTAAGTTACTCTGCTTGGGTTTTTGGTCCACCCAGTGCATAGGCTATCTGAGTAAAAGGCTCATGTAAAGAAGGAGAATTTCTAACACTACTTCTACTGGTGTTTTAGGAAATCTCTGCACTAGCATACCAGTTAAAGTATGTGGACCAAAGAGCTATTTTGGCTATTTTTTTTAAACACAAATTTCACTTTCTATTTGTTGTTCCAGAGGATCTGAAGTAAATAAAGCAGCCCGGGTACAATCAACAGGAAATACACTACAAGTCTTGTCAACCAACCAAACAATAATGGACGGTTCCTCTAAGTGCTCCTTAAAATAAAATGACTAAATATATCAGCTCAGGTGTGCTTATTTCAGGTTTAGGCCTACCCACCCACCACCATATTATAGTACAGTGAATACATACTTAAAGTAGACCATGCTGTCATTCATCAATCCCAATTTCTCCTTGTGAGCTCAAATTTCAGAAAATTTAAATTCTTAGCCTTGTCCATGGAGCTGTGGGAAATTGCACCAAGTCAGTACCTGCAAGGTCAAAACATTTAGGACCAACAGGACTAGTGATGCTGATGTCCCTAAACAGACTGCATTAGCCCCATCAATCACCTAAGCTCACAGTCACTGCCGGCTGTCGCCTCATCTCATCCTTCTAATTTTGTCCTGGCTCGTTGGCTGACTGGCAAATAAGATAACAGCAAAGGACCATAATGTGCTGTCTAACGTCACCTCTGAGTTCTGCAAGTCTTGTTGCTGTGGCGATTGCAGAGGTCAGGTTGTGGTGCCCTGACCTGTAGTCTCTCCAAAAGGATAATGAGCCTCTTGGCTCCCCAAATGAATGGCGTGGGCGGCCAAGGTTCAGTCTGTTTCCCAATAATGAGCTTCCATCCTTTCAACAAAAAAAAGCTGCAAGTTTTTTTTTAGACTTTTATAATTTCTTCCCCATCCCAACTAATTCTGGAAGAAACGACTATGGACAAAAAGCTTCAGAGTTCAAATATGCAAATAGCCTTAAGCATGACCAGCAGTGACCAGTGTGTGGAATAGTGTGAGTAAACAATAAGAAATGCAACACCAGCTGACTTTTTGAGGTCAGCGTCATCTGCACTTCATCTCTGGCTCCTCAGCATTCCTGATTAGCTGTAGTGGCTTTGAGCGGGCACATTCTAACTGTTGATCCATGGAGCTAATTAAGAGAGACATACAAAGCAACTAACAAAACAACATATCAGCTACATTAAATCTCTTCTAAAGCCGCTGAGCAGTACAAACATGCCACTCACTAAACCCCCCCCCTCCCCCCACCCACCACCCACCACCCACCCTTAGGCTGGGGTGTGCTTCCAGCTAAGGAGACAGAGAAGGTAGACAGTGCAGTGATTTTGGCCATCAAACACATGTCATCATCCCTGAGTGGGCAGGGAACAGAGGTGGCCGAGGGAGACAGTTGTTGCAGCACACTATTGTGTGATGGGTGAAGGAAAGCAATGTGTATGTGTGTGTGGCAGGGGCTGAGGGGAGCAGATAAGGGGTAGACAGGAGAGAGAGGACAGTCGCTTACAGCACAGGGACTTTTCAAGTGCGAGCCTGTCAAGCACGGACTCCTATGACAGCCACACTGAACTCCTGGTGAGCTACTATTTCCTCTATCATGGTCAAGATTACAATGATTGTCTTCACTGCACAGGCCACACATGAAGCTGCAGACACAAATGTTTAGACAGACTAGCCGGGATTGGCAGACATTCCTGTGTCTGTGGAGGTATAATGTGGACACGAGCTCTCTGAAATCAGCATGTGAAGCTGCGTGACACCTGGATCTCTTGTGGTGACTTATGCAAGCATGTATTAATGAATTAACATTTCAAGCCTATTCAACCATAGTCAGGGTTTTGGGAGTGCGAAGAGTGATAGTTCACAGGAAACCATCCACGTCGGAATAAAAGGCAAAGTTTAATGAACACCTTTATGGGAAATATATGTTTAACTTGTCTTTTTGTGTGAGAAATAATTCCAGGGGCCTGCTGAGGACAGGAAATGTGCTAATGCCAGTTTCATTATAGAGATAAAGACACCTGTGGAGCAGTGATTTTTAAATAACCACCATGATATCATCACAAATTCAAAATGCCTCCTTTCCTCACCTTATTGTTCGCTAATTAGTGTCAGAAACTAGTGTGACCTTGGCCCAGTTAAATTAATACTAAGAGACGGTTTCTGCTGCAAAGGCACTGTTCCCCATAGAGCACTGTTGGATTGAGGGAGATCTGGAACCTGGCCCTGCAAACAGCCCTATAATGACAGCTCTCAGCAAGACTCTGATTTCATTGAAGCTTTGATGTGGCCGCTAATGTTTACCTACTGATAGGCTCGTACCCCACTCATCACGCTGCTTCGTATTGTACTTCATCCAAGCCTCACTAAGACCAAGCTCTGGCTTTACAAAGAATTGATTTAATCTGACCTTTGCCAGAGCTGTGTTAAATCCACATTAACCCATCTAGGATTAATGAAGGAGTGCAGAGAAGAACCTGCTTGTTATAGTTATCCAACAAAGATGAAGCTCAAGCTGGTGACAATAGGCTCTTTCCAACTGGGGGAATTTTTTGCAGTTCCTGGAACATAACGTTCCTAGAAGCCTTTTTTTCTTGTGTTCCAACTGGACCAATTTGGGGATTATTAAATTCCTCTGACAGCACTTCCTGTAACTCTTTCAGCTCCTACTTCAGGGCAGTGTCTTTTCCCTTTTCAACATAGGAACCCTTACCTCCAAATTCCACTGGTTGCGGAACGTCTGCGAATCCGCTCTGGAACGGCGGCAGAGTCATTGAGTTTCCAATCAAGTCAATGCATGTATTTCCACTGACTGCGGCCGTCCAGAGGAGATACGCAGAGCTTCTGTTTTTGCTGGACGCTCTGAATGGGATGTCCCATGTACTCTAACATTCCCCCCAGTAATCCACGGGATGTGTCTGTTTCTGGTCAGACTTGCACAATGCCATGTTTGTTTAAAACGTGCAAACAGATGTTAAGCAACACGCAGCTTCTGTCATGTTGTATTATGTTTCATGTCAACCAAGGAGAAATACAGCCCCTCATTTCATGCATACATTCATTCAAACACAAACACACACACCACTTATGAATACTCTGCCAAAAATGGACATGCAGTGTCAAACACACCCTTAATCCCATAATAGACTGTTTATATCTCTCCTGCCCTACTTGAGCTGTGGCCGGGCCAGCCAGCCATAGTATTTTCCATGTGGTAGTCACAACAGCTTTGACTCGTCATTTGGCCCAGTGTGTGTGTGCACATTGAGTTAACAGGTTTCAGCTGAAGTGAAGGCATGTCATCCTAAAAATGCACTAATCAATCATATTTCACTTTGAGCACGCTCGAGGTAAACCACAACCTACCATCATCATCACTCCCTCCCACAGCTCCTCCTTCCTTTTTTTTCTCTGTGTCTCTTGAGCACATAGTGCGGGAAACACTTAATGAATCAGACAAGCTATTCACAAGGACAATAACGAGCAGGTTTTGGTTGAGGGGAACCACAATTTCTGGTTTCCACTAAGGTACTTAAGCTAGTGTTACAACCGTAATGAATAGTACAACAGGGATTTCTGTTAAACATATACTAAAGATAGATTCAAAAGGTCAGTACTGCACCAGACTTACATAGGGAAGAGTTTTTGGTAAATGCATACAACATTTTATGTTAATAACTTGACGTTAACAATCTTAAGAATGTTAATCTTAAAAAACTGCTTAGAAATTCCTCTTAGGAAAGTAAATTAGGTTACACAATGTAAACAAGTGAAAGGCATATCTGTAGCAATAAGCCACTTTAGAAGGCTTTGATGTATTCATGGATAAATTGCCATATCCCCCACCCCCTGCAATGGCCCCCAGGACAACATCTTAACTGATATAAATCAGTTTTAGTGCAACTGGTCAAAATGTACTTATTCACATCACAGAGCTTTCAAGCAATCATCTATCAGCAAAAGTAATCTATTTTCCTCTCAAAAGGGGTCTTTTTTCATTTCAATTCATGGGTCCATTTAATTTAAGCACAACCTGTTTTAATACAACTCGTATTATGTGGAACGGTTGTATCCTTGAGCAATGTACTGTACCTGCATTTTTTTTTAGTGCGAGGCTCAATTTGCAAATGGGTTCTAGAATTTGTGAGTCACCTGGGATGAAAGTCGGTGCCAAGCCATGAAATAATAACACTAATATTTACATAAGGTCTCCATTCCTCCCACCTCATTCATTTTCTACCAGGTGTAATGATTTGGGAGCACTGATCGATGCATCATGTAATCCATGTGTTATTGGCTGTGCTTTTTAAAGACACATCGGCTTACAACCTCCAGTGTAAAATATACTGTAATTAAGTCTCAGAGGTAATTTGGCCGTGTCTCGACGGAGGTTGTGGGCATGTTGCTTTGGTGTGTCCAGAGCATGATAAACTTCCCCTCAGATCCTATTTTCTAAAAACAGTTATAATCATGGTAGGTTGTGGCCTTATACAGGAACTGCCACTTCCAGAAAAAGTACACACCACACTAGAACTAGGGCCGCAGTCGAGATGGAGGATGAAAAATGCAATCAGGAAATACTGGAAGGAAGGCAACTGCAGAGAGCGAGTGGCCTGCTAATAATAGCTGATAAGAGAGCAGTGTAACCCAAACAATATGCAGACTAACTGCTTTAAATCTGGTCTTGCAGGAAAATGAGTTCATCATTTGCACAACTTCAGCAGCCCCCATGAGCTGGATGTGCAGATGCAGATGAAATATTACCAATATTATTACATTTTGTAGATTTTCCTAATGTACATAGTCTGCAACAAGGTTAGAAGATCCACATAACAACTAATTCAGTTTTGCATTATAAATATCAGAGACATATTAGTTGGGTGATTTAAGTACTGCAAAAAACATTTTTGTAAGAATAAAACAAATTGACATTTTACAGTTTCACAATCCTAAGTATGATCCACTGACACACTCTCCACTAGAAATCCTAATTTGTCATCTTGACAAGGTCAGGAGACTAACAGAAAGCATACGTGGTAAATCACACCTTCTTTTTGAATCAAAACAACCTTTTCCTCATCCATAAACACAATCTGTTAGGCTGCCCTATCTCCCAAGATGTCCACGGGAACAGATGTTTATCCTGATTCTATCGAGAAGAGATGAGGGAAGGAGGCAAAAGGAAGTGGTTCTCCAGATGAGAAAAAACAAAACTAGGGCCATGTTTTTTTTTCTCCAATTCAAACAAGAAACAACAAAATCTGAGCTGGTGTCTGTTGCAGAATGGGTGAAGTATGAATTTCATTAAGATTTTTTACTTGACTGTGTTGTCTTTCATAACATTGATTTACCAATGCTGACCTAAAACAGTGGGGGCTGTAGGCTCATTTAGTGGGATGGAAAAGATCTATTGACCCTAAAGACAGCTGAGGTACACTAGTAGTTTAGCTCCCTTTCTTGGCCAGTCTTTAGCCCTGAACACAAGGGACCTTTGTGTCTCTCTCTCTCCTTTGGCTGGCAGCTGTGGGCTAAGCACTCATCCATAGATCTACACATTTGAAATTTTGAAAAGGTAGGAGCAACACCAGTCTATGATTTTTTCCTTATCCTTCTTTCTAATCTTGGAAATCTTGGAAATGAGGCACACTGAATGCCGCCAGGGGATGTTGATTATTCGAGCTGTGTATTTGCATGTTCTTATTTCCTCCAGACATGCTGATTTTCCTTTCCAAAGAGCACCAAAATAACAAGAAGACAGAGAGTCGTGGAATGATGGACAGTGACTGTCAGTCAAATGATCTGCAGAAATCTAATGGATTTACTTGACATTACAGTATTTCTAAATATTTATGCTTTTGGAGAAGCATCATGAGATGATTACTGCCAATGTGAGTGGCTACGATAATCACAGGAAGAGTAAGATACATGCTTGCACTGAGTGAATGTAATGATTCAGAGCATATGGGTATTAACTTACAGGCTTTTTAGGCTTAAGTAGGGGATATAAGTATGCTGTGGTATATTTTGTTTATATCTTTGCTGTATTCATGTAGGACCATGAAGGTATGTCAAATAAGTATGCCAAAGCCATTCCAGATGTTACATTTTAAATCATGTCATCTCCACTTAGTGTTACAGTCCACAAACTCCATTTGGAGTAAATGCCCCTAAACCATATAGTTTTTCAAGGTCTTTGGTGAGATCAGCCGACTTTGATCCACTCTCCTCCTGACTGCCGGTTGGCTCCCCTGACCTTTTGCAAACTCAATGTGACATCCACTTTTTGAGCTAAGACAATTTGACAAATAAGCAATGACCACTCACATTTTTAATTTAGAAGTATCATGAAAAATTAACTGTGGCCAACTCAGAACCTTGATTTGTATTTGTCTCTCCCACCCTCCGTTTCCTCTTTCTACGATCTATCTCGTTCGCTTGCTCTCAGTTCCTCCTCTGCTGATCCTTTCCTCCATTTCCCCTCTCCCCTTCCTGCCCCATAACTAATCCTTATTATGCCTCTCACATAAACTGTGGGTCTGGCACCAGGCTAACAGGAGTAGGGTGATAGAGGAGATTGGAGGAGGATTCTTAAGTTGTAAAGGGCCAATAAGTGGCACAAAAGATGCTCCACAGACCTGGTTTCCTTCCCTCATTTGGGACTTCTTCCATTATATTCCTCTGTCATCCCCTACTCAACATAATAACTCCTGAAAGGTAGATAACTATTAATAGAGTTCGCACAGCACTGCAGTCATATGGATTGCCCCGCAGCGCTGTGACTAAGTAGAACTGATGTCTCCTGTGACAAGTGCTGGTGTTGCTGTGATCCAGGACGTGCAGACACTCTGCATACATTACTGACTCCTGCTTCCCCCTCGTCGTCCCCCATTTGGATGGCACCACAGCTGTCCTAAAGTGAATCCCAAATGAGAGTATCTGTCAGGGTTTGTTTGCTCGAGGCCTTGATTTGATGCTATTACTCTGCAGATGGAGAGACTGGCTCAGTCTGCGTAAGCCAAGAGCTGCTGGTGGGCAACACTTGCCTCTGGCCGGGTGGCACAGAATCACATTTTGAACAAACAGAGAGTTGAAACCGATTGGGTTGAAAAGGGTTTTAACTTTCTTAGTGTCTCCCCTGAAACTACATCCTCCTGTTATTCCTTGAAACACCCTTATGTTTGTGTTACAGAGGCCAAATGACTAAATCTTTCTCATGTATTTATTCCTCCCTTCAGCCAGATGTTTTTTATTCATTTTTCTTAGACACAGCTGCATACGTAAATAATCCATGATTTCTCATGCTGGATTGTGGCATATTGTGTGGTATTGTCAGTAAGCAGTTTTCTCTTTTGCACCAGTGGTAGGCTGCAAGCCTGTTTTGACTTTAAATCAGTGCTGTTAGTTTTTCAGTGGGTCAGGGGGCAACAGAAAGTCTGTCTCAAGATGATGAGGTCAATCCCTACCCACAGCTGTGGCAGGACCTTGGCACAGGTTATCTAACGCAAGTAGATGGATGACATCTTAGCTGAAAGCGCTATTCCAGGTTAAGGCAGATTTCCCACTGTTGCTTTTCTAGCAGAGGCTTGCTGTACAACCCATCTTGTTTCAGGCCCCCAAAGCATCTCTTTCTTCTCTGTGGCAACCATCAACTGCACTAACCCAGAGGAAGACTGACAGCCGACCCACTGAGGAGGTGTGCAGGCAAGCCAACCAGAACAATAACCAAACTGGAGTCAGAAGCAGAAAGGGGAAGAGGACAGACCCTAATAATGGCCAGGCCGTGGCTTGACATGCTATGAAAAGTGACAGTGGACGAGACATCCATTATTTATAGCAGTGCAGAGCTGGTTTATTTATTTTTTCAGTAGCATGAGCAGCAAGGGATCATGGCACAAAACTAGCAGCCAGTCGTGGCCTATTCATGTGATTGTCAGCAGACAGTGAGGAAAATCCAGTGATGATGGAAGCTATGACTGTAGTTGAGAGCTAGTATAGACACTGTACCCAGGACAGGATTCACCTTGACTATTGCTGACTCTGTCTCTGTCTCTCTCATTGCCTCTCTTGCATGTCATAGGCATGAGAGGTCAGTGTCACCTGTGGATTGGTCAAAACATTGTGGCTGCTTACTTTTAACTTGCATTGTTAATGGTATGATGAGGCTCTGCTGCATTGATAAAAGTACAATGTTGGAACATAATTGTGTTCATCACATTGGTATTGTGTTGGCAGTTTACTAAGTCTATTGTATCACAACACATTAGATTGCTACACAGGGTAACGAGTCAGAGTGGACTATTCAACAAATAATCACAAACTGTTGATAGAGCCAGCAATCAACTGACACATCCATCAGTAAGGGGCAGAATTGCTGATCTGCGAGACTGCAGTGGCTAATCTATGTGTATGGATTAACAGAAGTGTTCAATACTTCTGTCCAGGCGACTGGATCACTATCGTTGTCTCAGATATTTATTGCAGCTGAGTGGAGGGGTGTGTGTCTGGACATGGCTTAGTAAAGCAGAGATGCCACGGACGCCATCAGGGCATTTCTGGCACACAGGAATGAGCATGACATCAGGAACAGATGTTGCACATGGTGAGGCCTGTCAAGGGACAACAACTCTGCATCAGTGCATGAATATTTTAGACAGCTTACTGCTGTACTTATCAGCAAAGACACGGCTAGGCTGGCCAAGGACCCAATCAATCTGAGCTTAAATTTTGGGGGGCTGTTGTAATCACTTTATTGAAGAAGTGGGGGAAAAGGCACACCAGATTGATGAAGTGCTGTCTTGCAAAGAGGAGGAATAGTTTTTTTTAGATGCGTTCGTATTTGATGTTCTTCATCTGGGCTCCAGTACCAATACCAATAAATATGCATTTGAGCTACAAAGTACGCAGCTTCACATCCTTTTTGTTGGGATGACTTTATTACCATGTCAACCTGTATACCTTAGAGTCACTAGGGTCATGACTACTGTAATGTCAGACTGCAGATCTTTTCTACATATCTGTAAAAATGAAGTTTAACAGCCACATTCCTGTAATCCACACCCTTTTTCTAAGCGCAGCTTGAACCAAAAGCCTCAACCTCTCCTTGACCCCCGAGGAAAAGAATCCCTCAACCAGATCCCCAGAGGGACTTTCATTACAGACAAAAACAAAATCCATGGGTGGCCAGAGTCATATTCTGATATTAGGGCAGAGGACGTGGATTTGATATGTGGCTGGAAATAGTCCTATAGACTGCAGAGTGAGCCCCAGGTCCATGTTCAGCTTTAATGGCCCTCTTCCTGCTCGTCAATCACACATAAAGAAAATGCTTAATTGCAAATTTCAAACCAGTGCAGTGGACTGACGTCATATTATTGGAATGGGGGAGAGGAGACAGGTTTTGAAATGCTCGCAAGCTAGGCAGATGGATACCACTGCCTAGCAAAGGTATATGTCCTTATGAGTTATGAGCTTGTAGCAGCATTTAGAGTTATGGTTGACACAGATCAGCTCAACATTCAATATCACAATTACAGTAAAAGCTGGTGTAATGTTTCTCATATGGATGCCATCATAAACCTTAGACCCCTAGAGGAACTCAAACACTGCAACAAAGACATACATGTACTCTACAATATATAGAGTAGGATGTAAATATTCATCAGTCTATCAGGTTATATTTCAAATTCCAAGACAAAGCTTATCAATCATGAAACAGATTCAATTAGAAGGAATGATTAGTCTGTGTTTTAACAATGCATTATGATGGTGTGATTGTTTCATATACTCATATGAAATTCTTTACAATGTATGTGAAATGTGTATTTTCATTAGAAACTATGTGGAGTTTTCCCATAACAGTAGAAGATTTTTAAACCAAAACAAAACTCACATTCCTCAACTTCTAGCTCATGTTATACTGAGTTTACTTTTGAGAGAGAAATGTCTTCTTTTCCTGTGGTAGATAATGAGGTTGATTTTATTCCGTTTAATATTCATACAAACTAAACACACGGTTTTTGTCGGCATGAATATATTTTCCTCCACTTGAACATTAGATCCGCTTTCCAGCTAAACAAAAGAGAAAGCAAGCGATTGTAATTTTAAGACCCAGCAAGCCGTTCACCACGACTGACAACTCTTTTTTAATTGACCTTGGGTCAAATAGGGACTGGGATAATATTTTGTTAAATTATTCTCATTTCCCTATGAATCACATTTCCATATATCTCCACTTCATGCCTTATTTACAACATCCTTACAATTACCATGCAAACGACGTCTTAACTGTCACCCCTTTCTCCCTCTGAACAGTTTAGCAAATATCAAACCATATTTATTATTAATAAACCCACAGCTGAAAACCCCCTTTTTATCTATAAATTATTCACACACTCAAAGCTTGGGGAGTATGGGCGCCCTCCATTTGATGCCACGGAGGCCAGCATAATTGAGATTATTGGCTCAAACTGATGCTTGTGCACACATCATCTGTTTTGCCCTCATCTATCTGTCCATCTGGGTGAGCCATAGGAGATCATACATTTCAATCACAGCATCATGCCCGGTGACAGACTTTCCACAATGGATGTTGATTTTATTATCACAGCACAACTGGTGAAGTACAGCCCCTGCTGTTTTACTGCTCACCCAAACCCCCTGCTGTCAGTCACTCATTGATGGTTTCACACATGCACACTATGCCACACAACAAACACACACACACACACACACACTCACACACACAAAACTAAAAGCACAATTTATTTTTATTACACTCTATCTCTCACATTCAAGCGGCTGCTCGCAACCTAAATCGCACTCTGACATATGTAAAAACAACAAACAAGATTCTATTCCTGCACACAAACCCACCCACACACACACACACATACACACACA
>NC_045738.1:6607122-6612952 GCF_008692095.1 Etheostoma spectabile | reverse complement strand
CACACACACATATTCAGACATGCTCATTTACCCATGTGCTTACTCACACTAACCTGGGTTGGCTTCCCAGCTGTGCAAGCTGTTTCTTCCATCAACATGTGTTTACTGGCAGGGGACCCTTATGTTTGCATTACAGGGAGGCAATAAACAGGAAGGCCAGCCCTAGGGTTTGAAAACTACTGTTTTGGGGGAGGAACCCGCATGGGGAGTGAGTCCTAATCATTGTGCGGTTCAGCCTTTAATTAAATGCAGCGTGAAATGTCAGAAAGAAAGACTTATTTTTGTGGATGACGTTTTCTGGATTCCACACATGCTGAAGTCCTCAGTGTCCAAATCTACTCTTTGATGAATTTTTCACAGTCTTGTGGAGCGCTAACCACCTGGTTGAGTTAACAGGGCACATGTGTGCATGTTTTGTGTGTGTGTGTGTGTGTGTGTGTGGGGGGGGGGGGGGGGGGGGGGTTAACATTAAATTAAGTCGTTACCTAGTACAATACACATTCAAGTGAAAGACTGATTAACCAGATGACTGCAAGGCCTTTTTATTTTGGTTAATCAATAGATCCTTGAATAACCAATGAACAACATCAAAGAACAAGTCTATAAACAGCCACGGGCAAGTGATAGACTGCACTGTTTTCATCTCTTTATAAAAGCCTTAGCTTTTGTTGAAATAAGATAACGATTCTGTTCTCTGTTCATTTAGGCACCCACTGTATGACAATGAACAATAGGCTCATTTTAGATCAAACTGCACCTGAAAAAAATTAAGTTGTGAGTCAACTTCAAAGAAAATAATTTGCAAAAATACTCAATAAGCCCATAAATTGCATGCACCTATTAAGGTCTTTAAATTTGAAAACTCTCATTGTGAGTCATATGAAATGGCGTAGGCTAAATAACATTAGTTGTTTGGGGAAAGCTGAGAAAACAAAAGATATATGCAAATGTAGTTAATGCTGACAGTTTTTATCCATTAATTGATCATTTATTTGTTCAAATGTTGAGGTTTTAGAGTCAAGAGGTCCTTTCACCATTTGGCAAAACATCTGCAGCTGCTTCTGCTCTAATGCAACTACTTACACATAATTCACCTCAATTGCTTTCCAAATCTGTTGGGTAATGGAGGGAAGTGATTGAACTGATTTTCAACAGTTGGATTTCCTTTTAAATCAGAAATTGACCAATGACAGACAAGAGTGAAGGGTTTTTCTGCAACTTCATACAGAAAAAGGTAATGTTTCTGTGTAATTACGACAAAATTAATATGCACCGGGAAGTCTGTTGATAATTGGGCTGCAACTGATGAATGTTTCATTGTTGAATAATCTACTGATTTCTTTTAATTAATCGAGTAGTTGTTAGGTCTATTAAATGGTAAAAATCAGTGTTTTCTTTAAATTTCTTGTTTTGTCCACAATGGAGAGATATTTTTCGTTTATTGTCATGAAGGAGTAACAAAACCAGAAAATATTCACATTTAAGAAACTGGAGTCAGAGAACTTGACTTTTTTTTCTTAAAAATAACTCAAAATCATATATCAATTATAATTGACACTGTTTGAATGTACTAATTGATTAATTAATTAATCTTTGCAGCTCTGGTTAATAATATTTATTAAACCTCAGCATGAAGTTAAGTGACTGAACATTACTTAAACTGATGTTAAGTCTTGGCATGAATAAATCACTAAGATGAGATAGACCTTGTTGTCACCTGTAGGTGATCTGTAATGACATTTGAAAAACAAAAAAGCATCTCTAGATTACAACAGTAGCATATCTAAACCTCTAACTGCAAATCCTGGACCACATTGCCTGTCTATCATTAATATGATTGAAGTCTCCATGTGGGCTACCACATCCAAAATCTTGGGGCAGTCATGCCACGCCGTACAAGTGTTTTAAATACCCTCCCCGTGACGCCCGCTCAGCCAATAGCGGGGCCGCCGGACCCCTCCTGGAAGCATCTGAGGGGCTCCTCCGACTCAGCTCCAGCCCGATATGGTGTGTACCCCCTTACCATTAGTGCGCATTTCCTATTGGCAAGAGGGAGTGAGAAGTAAACAGAGGAGAGAGGGAAGAGTGTGTGTGAGAGAGAAGCAGTGAGTGTGTTACAGTGAGAACAGAGTAAGAGACTACAGCGAAGGGGGCGAGAGGCATCTTCACCGGGGTTCATCACTGCGCACTGTCGAGCACGAGAGATCGCTTTCTAGCGCAGCATGCCCAAGAAGGTTAAAAAAGTGGACTGTGGACGAAGCTAGGCTACTGGTTGAAATCTCCGACTCGCTGATGGACTGTTAGAGAGAGAGCGCAGTGAGAGGTGCCAGTCGTGCGTGCACGGAACGGACCCTGGAGAAGAAGCTGATGCATTGGGGAAAGTTACCAACTGTGGAGATGCTTTGTTAACTGAGAGTTTACAAACTGTTCGGACCATTCAGAGTCATTTCTTTGAACTGGATGCTATTATAGACGAATCTCAGTGCTTATCCGTCCGGTGATATCTCGTTGCCGCGGTGGACCATATCAGCTCAGTCACACAGACGGAGCGAGTGAATCCTTCCACGCAGCACAATCAGCGGGGCTACTAACATGACGGCATTATACCTCATCTTTTGCCTTATGGTCACAGGTAAGGCATTCTTTTGTTTATCATTTAGCATGCAGTTTGTTAAGGACGGAGAGCATAGACCGCGCTCCACACTGGCGCGCTGCGTCAAGCCATCCAGAGCGCCGTATGCTGCAATGCTACAATTCACTACTGTTAATTGCCGGTAAATGTTTAATTAGTTTTGAAAAAGTGATTACAACTGGAGGTTTCCCTGTCTGTTAGCCGACCTGGAGCACCATAGTTAATAATGGCACTGCGTAATTCGGGGAAGCTGTGACTGTTTCTGTTGTGGTTCAGATTTCAGACGTGAGGGAGACGATCTGTGCTTCAGTGGATAGGCATGAGGTTGCGGATGCAGGGCGCAGTAACGGAAAGTTTAACTTAAAATATTAGTATTTTTTACAAGGGGGATTGCTTGCTCTTAACTGACATGTGATTCCATGTGTTAATTTACAATAAATTCTTTCTTGTTTTAAAAAGAGGACGAAATGCTTGGATATGCAAGCAGGTAAAGATGATAAAACTAAAGCGCGGAGAGATAAGATGACAGCGCCGTGCAGAGCTCCGCATCTTCTTTCTCCCCGAAGTTAGTCAGCGGTCCTCAGACTGATTTCCATTAAACAAAAATAACTGCAGAGGTGTGGAAATTATGTTTGCTACTGCTCCTGGGTCTGTAGTATTTTCTCTACGAGTCGTAATCCAACAGAATCATGGTCACTATGAACGGTGCGTGAACAGATTAAAGGTGGTCTATCACGAGGGGGAGCACAGTCCCTCGGGTGTAGAAGCAGATAGAGAGAGAGAATGTGTGAGGGACATGGAGAGGGGGAGCATTTGTTTTTCTGGAGACAGGCAGAGACATAACGCACCTGTCCCCCCCCACCACCACCCACTGTTGCTTTTTGATTGCAATTTCGAGTTGTCTACAGTAGTTTGCTTATGAATTCTTATAACAAAACATCATATCTCATACTCAAACTAACCAGCCTCAATGAAAATCAGACAGTGTTGTATGGAAAAATTACACAAATGAATTGCTTTATGAAAAACAATAAATTAGTGTTTAATCGAATGCATGTCTGATTTATAGTTTTACCAACTTTATGTAGAATCTATGCATCACCTTACCTATCTTATAATTAAAGTGATCCTGTAATAAAATTACCATTAAACAGAGAAGGAAACTAGATGTTTTTCCAGTATAAATATGATCATTGTGAACAAGCAGCGCTCTAAGCAGCTGGTAAAATGTACTCTAGTGCAGTAAATGTCTTTACGCCATGAACACTGTGCAACTGTTGACTTATCAGCATTTTTCAGAATCGTTGATAAAGTCATGGTCCTAACACAACTCTGGGAGGGACAAAGGATGGAATAATCAAATCAAAATCCCATTTTTTTCTACTTCTCTGCTTTTGTCAGAAGCAGCATTTACATAGCTTCCATCACATGCGGTTTTAAGATCACAAATGGGAAAGTGTCAAGCCATTTATTGTGAGTAGGATACCTTCAGCCCCAGTTCAGCATGGTTTTGTCATTATTCAGCGCTCGGGGGAGGGACGTGACACCAGTAGACCTCTGCTCTCTGACAGACTATAGCAACAGCTGGATGAGAAGGGGCAGTAGCCAGACAGTGGCATATTTTCCCCCGACCCTAACACACACACACACACACACACACACACACACACACACACACACACACACACACACACACAGACACACACAAACACACACACACAAACACACACACACACACACACACACAATGATAATAATGAAAACAGTAACAGCTGCCCTAATTAGAACCTAAGAGACCCTAGACCTCATTTATTGAGCCTCTCTTACAATATGGCCAGAGCTCATGACTTCTCTTTGATATGGCATATAGAACACATTTGTATGTATGTAGTCTTGTACAACACAGATCATTTACTTTCTCAGGAAGTCCCCTGGGCTCTCAGAGGAATTGAATTCCACACTGCATCAGTATTCTGAGTAATCTTCAGTGAGCTCTCCTTTGGAACCTTTTGCTTTGGGTCGCCTGCGTCTCATCGGGCCAAGTTCAAAGGCTGTGAGCCGTGATTACAAGTTTCTCTTTCTTCCTCTTAAGTCTTGACGCTACTCACGTCTCACTATAGTGTAACGCCGTGGAAATGTTCCATGTGTCCCATAGTCACACATTCATGTGTGACTATGGGACAGGAGGACATGAGAGCGTATCTGCTTAATGGGCAGACTTTCACTGAGGGTTGAAAGCCTGTTCACACTCATATTTAATGCAAGCACACACAGGCACAAACAGAGAAGTGAAATCTAACCGGGGAAGTGGTAATCCCTGAGCAAGCCCTGTCCTACCCACCCCATCTTCCTTTCCTTTCCCATTACCAGAGATTTGTCTTTTCCTCACCAGGGGCCGATATGTTTGTGGACGCAGTAGTAGCATGGCCCAAGAGGGTGGCTTTATGGAACTGTGCATATTTTATGAACTACCGCTCTTTGAATTCTAGTGGGAGTCAAGATAACGCAGAGGGAAACACAGTTCAAGATGAGGAGTGGCGAGGGGAGTCTGGTTGCAGGGATAAGACTCAGATGTTTCACCAGTGTCTCGATGATTAAGGTGACAAGCAGCAGGGAAACACAGGGGAAGGCTGCTGAGCATCGTTAACCTTTTCTTCATCTTGTTACTCTCTCTGTCACACAAACACACACACAAACATACTCATGCTCAAATCTCTCCTTTTGGTCTTTCATTTCTCTCCCTCTATCAATTGCAATCCTCTATGGCACAAAGAGATTGAGGATAGTTGCAGAAAGTTTGAAGGCGACCCCAGCCAGCCAATGTGGACTGTTAAATACGAGGTGCGCAATAGTGCAGACGAAGCAGAATCCGAACATAGCTTAGTCTTGAACAGAAGTGTCTTGCATTATTTAGGAGACATTCATGGCAAAGATATAGATGAATTTTGGCCTACTTTGATTTCCTGTGTATGTGAGCTAATAGCTTTGCTGCTGGTGTGGTGAATTTTCTAGATTCACTTGTGGCCATAAATCAAATGTAAAGATATACAGTACATGTTTGTATCTATATCTTAATCTATGTCCAAGATATGTATTTGAGTTATTATAACCTAAAAACTGAATGTTTCTTGTACAAAGCCTCAAAGATTTTCACTTTCATTCGGAAATGCAGACACACACACACACACACACACACAC
>NC_045738.1:6605025-6607112 GCF_008692095.1 Etheostoma spectabile | reverse complement strand
TACACGCGCATGTACGCACACAGGCATGCACAGACAGACAGTAATGAATGATCAGGATCTTAAACAATGGCCTGCTGTTTCTTCTCATCCTGGAGACGTGTCTTGTACACATGCCATTGTTTTTCTGCCCCTCTTCACAAACAGATATCTTCCCATTCCCCCTTCCTGCACACGCACTCACTACGTGTACGGAAGGAGAAACTGGAAGGAGAAAGGAAACAATGGGGCTTCATAATGTTGCCTGTCTCTAATCAGCTTTGCCATGCGGGTAAACACAGATAAAGAACTTGGCAATGTGTCCCGAGGCTTTGTTATCAGCTGCTAGCAACTTAACTGGATGTGTACGCCGGTATGGCTCAACACAGGAAGCCAAAGAAGCCATGTAGCAAACTGTGGATGGCACTTGGCCTCTTCCAGTATTATTTTTACCCCTACACGCCCATCCTCTTTTTGTCTTTGCTTTCTCCTTGTGTCTGTCTCTGCACATCCTCACCTTGTCTTCCTCTGGGGCAGTCGGAGGATCCGGGGAGGAAATGACCGGGAATGGGACAATGGCGGGGCCGTGTAAGCTTCCTGCCATCGCCTGGAGTCTTCTTCCCCTGTTACAGCTCCTCAGGCTGTATCATCAGCATACAGACCGGGGGGCAGAGGGGGGAGGTTACAAACAATGTAATGGAAAGAAGAGAGAGGATTTCTGTGCATGTTATTAAAAACAACAGCCCCCCAAGGAAAAGAGTAACATTTATACAGTAGCAGTTATTTTAAAGTGCTCATATTATGCCCATTTTCAGGTTCATAATTGTATTATGAGGTTTTACCAGAATAGGTTTAAGCGGTTTCATTTTCAGAAAACACCATATTTTTCTTGTACTGCGCATTGCTGCAGCTCCTCTTTTCACCCTGTGTGTTGAGCTCTCTGTTTTAACTACAGAGTGTGGCATCACACTTCTATTCCATTTTTGTTGTGAGTAGCACATTTGCAATAAGTACTGCCAGCAGTCAGATGCAGAGTGCCACACTAGCAGCTAGGCGAGCATTATAACGAGTGTTGCAAAGTGACGGACGTTCGTCGTGGAAGTAAAGGCCGGACTACAATAGAGCTGTTTGGAGCAGTTTGTGAACAGTGTTTTCTGTTGGAGAACGCAAGTCCCTTTGGGTGGACTTTGCGCTTTTCACTAAACATATAACACGCACAAAAAAGATATATAACACAATAAAGGAAAGGGAAAAAGGCAAAATATGCATAATATGAGCACGTTAAGAAAGACTTGGATTGGATTTATCTCACCCTAAAATGTAAGTGTCACTTCCTTCAAGATAGATTTATCACCATTTCAAAAGACCCTAAGCCCAGAAACCAACATACAAGAGACAAATTGCAGACATACTAGACCACACATTCATTTTGCAATCAATTCCTGCCCTGCAAGACAAGAATTTCATATCTCTTGCCGAGATACAGAAACAAACAGCAAATTGAAATTTATCTTCTGCGTTGCAGCAATATTGGTTCCTGTGTTATCTTCACTAGCCGTGTTCCTTAACCTTGTATTAAAGATTACTCTGCTGGAGAAGGATTCTGGCAGCTGAGAAGTGGCTCAAAAAAATAAGTTCAGTTAGGAATACAATCAGACAACATTTATTTAACACTAGATGCTGATATATTTAACTTTGCTTTCCTCATATGAAATGTATAGTCAGTGGCACATACTAAATCGATCTGGAATATATAGCTGGCTGTACCAGGGCTTGTGGCATGTGGACAGCATCCAGATATGACTCATAAGGAGCTCACGGAAGCAACATCCAGAACACGCGCACTTACACACACACACACGCACACACAGACAGTCAGACAGACAGGTCAAGGGCACACACAGGGGCAGAGGATGATAAGCTGAGATGAGTGTTTGGCATCTTCAGGGCTGTGTGCCCTTTCTGGAGTGATTAGTCAAACTACAACTGTCTAATTAATGATGCTCCAGCAATCAGGACATGTCATCTCCTTAGCCAACTAGGGGTAAAAACATATTCAATGAAACAAGAGATTGCTTGCATGCTGCTCACTTTATTAGTGATGGAAGCTG
>NC_045738.1:6603323-6605015 GCF_008692095.1 Etheostoma spectabile | reverse complement strand
CCCCCCCCCCACCTTCTTCTTTTCATTTCTCCTTCCTGACAGTTCAAACTGCCTGGAACGCCAGGGCTAATATTATGTTAGTGACTCAACCATTAACCAAAATAGTGGGTTGTCTATGGCTCAGTCTCTTCTTCCTCTGCACAATGAAATACTGCAGTGTTGTTGTAGGAGGCTGGGTGAAGGGTTGTCTTTTATTTCCATTTTCCATTTCGGATGGGGCTGAGAAACTTGGGAGGTCTGTTAGAGAAGGCAGCCAATTTGCTATCAACTGAGGGGTGTCAGTCAAAGCTTATCGATAAAGCTTTTAACGGCAGCTCCCTCACTGGCAAAACATGTTAATGTTATTGAGCTGTGTGGAGACGTGAGGAACAATGAAGTGCGTGGGTGGGCGGTTGGACCGGTAGGAGGGTAAGGTGTGCCTCTCCCCTGCCTTCTGTTTAGCCAAAGAAAGCCAATGCAGAAACGCCAATGGGCTTCAGCGTGAACATAGGGGGAAGGTGAGAGAGAGAGAGAGAGAGAGAAAAAAGGAAGGATGAGGGGTCAAAGGGATTTACTGCCAGGAGCCTAGCATTTCAGGTAATGGATATGCTTGTATCAGTGTAAACCAAACCTGCTGTTTTTCTTTCAGCATGGCTGAAGTGAAAAAACAAAGGTGTAACAGACTGCAAGTCTGAGGGGGATTAATAGAAAGTTGATATTTCAACACCTCAGGCTAAACATTAGATCTCAGGTGTACACTTGGACACGCAGCCAGCTTTTGTGAGAGTGCATGCATGTGTCATTGTGTGTGTGTAGAGTTGTGGATAGGAGGGTGTAAGAGGGTGAGGTAAGGTAAGGTGTATAGTGGGATGCTTTCTCCTGCTGCCACATTCCTATGAAGCTGCAGCAAGGAGGGCAAGAATACATGGATAAGTGCTTCCCAAGCTGGCTGAGGTGAATCTAACACCCCTCCTGTAGGAAGCAGCCCAACCATTGTTCCAGCACATTGCACCCGTCTGACTGAGGCATCCCTGTGCTGTGCAGATCCCAGGGGTCTGGAAAGAGAACGAGGCAGCGGAGGAGAGGGACTGATTGTTCCCTACTCAGACTATCCACAGATGGGGCTACGGCACAGGATGCTGGCTGTTTGCTTTAGAAAGTCCCAGGCGTTTGCTTTGCGGCCGTGGTGTATAGAATGCTCTGGGGGATAGAGGAGAGGAGCGTGCCAGTGGAGACAACAGCAGGGAAAAGGAAAAAGAGAGTCGAGCAGAGAGAAAGAGAAAAAAAAGGGATAGAAAAGGGACCTTGCCTAATATGATGTCAGTGTGAATATAGTGTCAGTGCCAGGAAAGGAAGACAGATGACACAGCCATACAATGATAGGGTAGTTGGGCGAGAGAGTGCTCAAGTCCTTCCCTGTTTCCAAACAGAGACATATAGAGCTGATAATGGAGAAGGAGGGCGTGTAAAGAGAGTAAGGGATGAGATGCAGGGAACCCAGGCTGCATCCATCATGGGGTTTGGTGCAGAAGCCATTTGTACCTTTTGTTCTCCATAATTTGTTTTCTCAGAGCCTGCAACGGGAGGGGTGAAAGGGAGAGACAAAGCTACGGCAGCCATTTATTTTTGCACTAATTACATAAGTGAGACTGCATAATTAGACGTATAGCTAAATAGACAATAGGTTGAGAGAGATGTACAGAGAGAGATAGA
>NC_045738.1:6594305-6603313 GCF_008692095.1 Etheostoma spectabile | reverse complement strand
AAGGTGTAAATGCATTTAAAAAGATGAGGCATGGCCCTTTCTATTTCACATTCAAGAGTATAAGGGAACATGTTAAAAGAAGCAGAGGAGATGAAGAAGGAAAAAAGGAATGGAAAAGCGAGAGTAAAGGAGATGTGCCGATGGAAGGGATAAAAGATAAGAGGGAAGGAGAGAAAAGCCCTCTTCACAGACGGCACTTTGAGGTGCGGCCCAATGCTGCTGGAATAGTCACCTCATTTAATACACCTGCTCAGCGGGAGGGGATAGAGAGATATAAGGAGATGTTGTAAAGAAAAAGAGAAAAGGGCAAAAGAGAAGAAAGGAAAGAGGAGACAGATCTCATCTCTGCTTCTTCAGATCAAAGGCAGAGAGTGGGTACAGAAAGCTGTTTGTTGTGGCTTGTTTGGGAGGGTCTCTGTCTGTGTGAGGTCATGGTTTCACCTGGCCTGCTATTTTCTTCATGCAGTATTACACTTCAACACAGCCACAAACCCTTGAAGGCATCACAGGACATGGGACATTTTTCTAAAGAGAATGTGTGATGCTCTGGGGTGGCGAAGCTGTAGAAAAGCTGATAAGAAGATGCAGATTGTCCGTTAAGAAAAAAGTAGAGAAGTTGAAAGTTTGTTAAAACCAGTAAAGAGATTGTACATCTTTTCAAATAAATGAAAAGGACCATGTTTTTAGCCAGTCAATTGTTGTGTTGCAGATGTTCTTTGTGTGCTACTGTAATGCAGTTGTGCATCTGCTCAGGTCCACGTGTAAGCGTTGCGTGGGTGTGTTCAGCATGGCACCACTCTTTCAGGGCTGTGATACAGGAGAAGGTAAATAGGCCCTTCATGAAGCCACTCAATCACAAGCCAGTTAAAACAGCTGACCAAAGATTTAAGGGCAGTCAGGCCTGATTGGAGGCCTATTGAAGCCAGTCGAGGGAAGCTCTTGAGCCGTCACACTTTAGATTAGCCATTCAATGCACCATAGACCTCTGGCCTAACTGCTCTTCTTTCTCTAAACAGTCCTCTGACACACTATAGTATAGCTCCAGTCAACTCCCTGATTGTGCTGGAGAGTTCTTTAAAAGCCAATTTAAACTCAGTCCTTTGTTTAACTCCCCAGGAACTCAAGCTTGGACATATTGTGTGTGTGTGTGTGTGCGTGTGCGTGTGCGTGTTCTTTTATTGGGCCAAGGTTTAAGATTTGTGTGAGCTGTCTTTGAGCATGTGATGTTTTGTTAAAAAGAACTGGGCGTATCGCAGAACTGGCACAGACTAGTTTTTTGGGTGAAAGAGAGGGTGCATGAGAGAAATCAATGGCCCAATTCAACCTATTACAGCCATGACTGTTGCTGTAATGGTGTGGAAATGGACAGTGGTCATGTGGATCCCTTTTCTACCTTCAGGCTTGGATCACAACTGAAGCTCTGATTCATTTCCTCCCAGCTTTGATTACAAAAAAAGTACTCTGAGGATTTCAAAAGACTCTCACATGATGGTGACGAGAGAAGAGATCCTTCCGTTTTGTGAAGCGGATGAAACCTCCTTTCTGCAAGGTTTGCCGAGGGACAGACATAACACTGGGCTGCAATTTTCCTCAACAAATAATGACTCCTCTAGTCCTCTCTACTTCCAGTCTGTGCTTCTTTGATCCCAGCTAATGTGTTAACAAGCAACGGGTTCATGGAATACCCATAACATTAGTATGTGTATTTGCGCTGAGGTGTCAGAGTGTGTGTTTGCACATGTGTGGCTTCATGTGTGTTTTCACACCAATTAAGGAATTGCTTTATATGCCTGCTGAAGTGATGATGGCCTGTCTCCAGCAGGGCATTGCTTTTCTCTCTTTTGTGTCAGCCTCAAACCATGATGGCCAGGGCCCTCTCTCACACTAACACATTAATGAGACCAGTCTAATTAGTCCCTGTAGTTTCATATAGGGGGGCACTGGAAACCACAGCACCATTGTGAGTTGGCTGTATCAGGGGACCACTCAAAGACAGAGGACCCACTGCAGCCGGGGAGAAAGTTCACACATATAGGGAGACCTGTTTGGAATCACACTCAAATTAGTGTCCTGGTTAATTGGGAGAGGAGTACAAAAAATGAACTGGTCATATTTTCCATCATGTGACCACAGAGGTTCAAGTTGTCCTGTTCAGCTCCATCTTTCCCAACAGCAGCACTCCTCCCAAGGGCCATGCAGAAAAATGATTTTGCTCTCCTTCATCCCCCTCCCTCACTCCAGATAATTCAATCAATTCAATCTCCAATATTCGCTCCCAATGTTTCAGTCCATTCTAACGTTTTTGCTCAAACAGATACCTCTGGGGGATGAACCTTGTACCACCTTGTTAAAAAAAAAGAGGGGGAGAAAGAAAGGGAGAGAGGTAGCCCAGGAAAGAGGGATGGCAAATAGCTCTCGGTGGAGTGTTTTTAAAAGCCTCTCTCTCTCTCGTGGGCCATATGTGAAACAGCGGGCAAATAGATTGAAAGAGAGAAGAATAGTAAGGATAGAGCGATACAGTGGAAGATAAAGGAAGACTGAGAAAAGAAGTGGGGGGGTGGGGGGGTGTAGGTGATGCAAGTTGTGGTACTTAAGGTCTGGGGCTCTAACTTGTGTCCCACAGCACTTAACATACCCCTAGCCATCTCTCCTGGCAGTTAATTAGAATCCAATAAGGTTGCCACCTGTTGGTCATTATTCCTCCGGTGTGTTTACCCTTTCCAGAGGCTCCATTCACTGCTTAATCTGCCGAGAAGTTGAATGTCAATAGGTCAGACCAAAACTCCAGAGCCCTGAGAGCGAGGGAGAGACAGAGTGAAGGGGAAAGAAGACAGGATCAGGGGGATGAAGGAAAGAGGTCATTTCTCTCCCTCTCTCCTCTCAATATTTTCCTGTGTCGTTTCATTCTCGTTGTTGTTTTTTCCCCTCCCTCCATCCCTCTTGCGTCTCCTCTTCTCTTCTTTTCTTCTCACTTCTAATCCGTCCTCTTGATTGTTCTAAGCTGCTTTCAACCAGCCCCTGGGAGAGGGCGGGGGTTCTGTTTTAATTAAGATTTAAAAGACGACTCCCTCAAGAAGGGAGATTTAAGAGCAGGATGGACTGAGCAAAGTAAATGAATAAAGGTATGACAGATTGTAGATAGGGCTCAATAAAATTTATGAAATCGGGAAAAGGAGAACATTTAAAAGCTATTATTTTACACACGCAGATGCGCACATCGCACACACCCGTACATGCACACAAACACAGCCAGGCAGGAATTCGCGTTGCTAAGCCAAATGGGATTTTTTTTCATTTGTAATCAAGCGGCACAATCTATATAGATTGATCTCAACTTCCTGTGATTCATACCATATCCTGCAAGGGTGATATGGGATCAGTGGTAGCCAGCAGGCAAGCTGAGGGACTTATCTCCACACTCTGTCTAATAATCGATCATCTCACCAGATGGGCTTAAGAGCCTGTAACGCTCCACTTGTTTATCAGAGCCCCAAACCTGGGGCATCTCCATAGATGACCTGCAAAGAAACTCTTGTTTTGCAGACAGACAGATAGGATGCATGAACTAGAGAAACAAGAGAAACGTGAGAAAAAAGAGAAACAAGACATGTTTTGCTGTCTTTGCATTAGGACCAGACGTGGATAGAAGCTGAAGTCATTTCCCTGTGTAATGTGGTTCTATTTGGGTGGTAATGTCACCATTGCTCTAGACAAGCTCTAGACAATCCTTAATTAACAGTCTTATCGCACTAGGAC
Organism: Etheostoma spectabile; assembly: GCF_008692095.1. Taxonomy (NCBI): domain Eukaryota; kingdom Metazoa; phylum Chordata; class Actinopteri; order Perciformes; family Percidae; genus Etheostoma; species Etheostoma spectabile. The sequence continues at coordinate 6,599,557 of NC_045738.1, read as the reverse complement.
AAAACAAGATTTTTCTGTAGAAGTCTGGCCATCAATGATACAGGCACTGTACTGTCCGGGGTAGCTTTACTTCTTATGTGCAAACAATGTGTTACAGACAAAGTGTGTGTCTTTCTGTGTGTGTCACTGCAGCCAAGAAAAAGGCGCGTGGTATGTGTTTGGTAAAACAGTCACATAGCACACATCTGTCCCTGCTGCAAAGCTTACATTCTTCATCCAGAGTAAAACCCTGAAAGAACCCCCAAACCCCAAAAACAGAGTACACAATGAAGTGTTTAAGCTATCAAGCCACATACTTTGATGCAGCCGGTAAGGTGTTAAAGGCCAGGCGAGGGTCAAGAGCCCAACCTACCGCATTCTCTGCCTTGGTACATCCCAATACACAGCCACCATATGTCCAGGGTTTCACAGTCAATGAGCAAACCCACCCTGCATCACAAAGACCTATTCACACACAGTTGACTCTGAGGTAATCTGCAATGCCATGGTATGTTTAGGACAGAATGCAGCACTAGTTCAACCAGTAGCCGTTTGAGAAAAACAATAGACTAGAGCGTACGAAGGAGTAAAAAGAGTGTTAGGGAAAAGGGTTTGTAGACAAAGAACTTACAAAGCATTTTGAGCGGATAAACGCAAGCATGATCTTGCCCTCAGCTTGCTGTAGCTCCATTGCTTGCCTCCATCAAAGCCCCTGGAGATTCTCCCAGCACACTCTGCCTCCGTCACTCACAACTCTGTTAATAAGGCCAGCAGTAAACGCCCGGAAAGATATGCAGGGATGAAAGATCCTTCTCTCATGTTTTCGCTTTGAGGATGCGTTTCCGGGTGTCAAGGCGGAGGGGGGAGGGATGGTTATAGAGTAATGCTGCATTTTAATAGAAATAATAAACCCATCCACTTGTAAAATAATATTTTTTGTCCCATATCCTGTTGTGTTGCAGCTCTAGGGAGGGACTTTTGGCAGACATGAAAAAAAAAGCCCCCACCTCCACTAAGCTAAAGGTATAGAAGAAGCCCATGCCAAAGAATAGAGTGTGCGGAGCTCTTGGGGGAGGGATATGTCACACATATATTCTTTCACTGCAGCGATTAATATCTAGGAAAAAAAGGTCAAACTTGGCTTAAACGGTCCGGTATATCACAGTTACATTCAGAGCCTGCATTTCATACATCAATCCCTGGTGTGATGGCTCATCAGCCTGGTCACACAGGAGAGACACACACTGCACATTATCAAAGATTGATGGGATGTCCTAGTTGAAGATGGAGGGGGGAGAAGACTGGTCGGAGAAGGGAACTTTGCGTTACCCTCTGCCTTTTCAGAGGTGTTGACTGTGGGTCGCGTTTTTATAGCCTAGTGCAAACAGCACTACGGTAGTTGGCAAATGTTATGGCAGCCTTCACTACTGCGTGACCTAAAGACCTGAGTCCAATATATACCGGGTGGAGTGGGGAGAGACTTGCAAATGCAGTCTTTTGAGGTCAATGCTCTCACACAAGATGACGCCGGCTGACTCAGGAAGCCCAAGACATAGTGACTGAGCCTTCCATCTTCTCCCATCCGCCCTCTTCCTCAGCCTCCCCTGTATTGGAAGACAAAACAAACTGACAGAACAAACAGGCAGATTATCCTAAATCCTTTTTTCTCAAATACACAACATAACCATCTCTTATATCCACTGTTCACCGTCATCCTACCCGTTTCTTGTACAGAGTGCTTGCTTAATAATTAATTGATTAATTAGTTTGCTCATTAATCATTTATTCATTAATCATGGCCTGATTTTTCTAGAGGAAGCAGCGCAATCTGAAAAAAACCCTGACTTCACATTTCACTCTAATTATGCTCCTTTACTAATCAACGCTTAAGAAATGGAGTTTCAGGAAATTAGTTTCCCCCTTTTCTTCTTTTTCTCAACACAAAGCAGGATGTATTGAGGTCGGCAGGTAACGTTCTTTCCCTCCTCTCCTTGTGTTCTGAAAGCTCTTAGTCATCAGTCATTTTAAAGGAATGATTCAAGTTACAGGCAATCTGATGAACAGAGCAAAAATGTGATGTTAAATTAAAACTCGCCTTTTCTCCACCTCGAGATGATAAGTGAAGAGAAATTCTGGTCACACTACAGGCATTGATTAATAAATGGCAATTTGAAGACCGTTTGTAAGAACAGAAAGGCAGCAGCATTGTGAATCACACACTTATTGTTTTCACGGGATCCACGGCTCTCCTGGGAGAGAAGGTAATTTGTTTAATTGCCAGGAGTTATGTTCTCTGGACAGAGAGATGGGAAGATAGGAAAGTTCAGAAATAAATTCTGTAATGTGGAGCGAGCGGGAGAAGAGAAACATTTCAAGCAGGCTTAATTAGAAGTGGTTTTGTACCTTTGTGGTCCTGTTGGATGCAGAGTTCACAGCACAGCTCAGCTGCTTTCTGTGAAGGGGCTCTTGTCAGCTGCTGACAAAAAAAGAATTATGCATCAAATTAAAGAGAGAACCAGTGAAATGGAGGCAAGTCGGGCATTAACCTCTAAGCTTTAAAAAGCACACACATATTAAGCAACACTAATGAGACTCTTATTGGGCTTGCTGTGTTTTATATTCAAACACACACAATAGCACAGCTTTGACTTCAATGTGCCATTGCTGCTTCTGAATGGGGTTGTCTCTCTTATTCATCTTACCAGCAGCACACACTGCAGAAGTGAACAATAGTGTAGATGGCCCTTTTACTCTAATGAGATGCATACATTTACAACATTACCACCCTCATTAAAAAATAATAATAATAATAAAGGGGGAAAAAAAGTATTAATTATGAAACACACTACTTCCTATCGTGAAGAGCCAAGGGTGTCTCCACTGGGCTCAATTAGGAAGAGTAGGCCGCAAATCCCTAGACTAAATTAATTGACACCCCAGGGCATTAGGCCCAGAGTCCCAGTACAGAATCTATGTAGATAATTCCTTTGTTTTCATTTCCACCGCCTTTTAAAAAAAGCAAGAGATGAGGGAAATTTTTAACATGATCTCTTCACTGTTTTATGGATTTTAATTTGTATTATTTATTTATATATGTATTGCTTACTTGTCATATCTGCAGCCGGGAATGAAAAGATTTACTTTTTTGTTCCTGGCCCCATCTTTGAGAAGCTTTTTTTGTCACATGTTGCACACTATTGCTGTTTTATCCACCATGTCAGCTGTTGTGTACACTAAACCGGGGCTTTTGCAAACAGCACAAGAAGTTAATGATTTAAAAGCACAGTAAATTATACTGAAAGCCCTTCCATCCAAACACTGGGGAAAGAGGGGGAGGGAGCCAGAGAGGGAAATTGGGATACAGAGAGAGCAAGAAAAAAAGAGTGAAAGAGAGAGGCATGGGGGACAGAAAAGGGCTAGAACTGTGACACAGATCCAGCCAGCAGCTGTCTTGCAGTGAAAACACCAGGGGGTAAGCAGGAATGACACAAAATGACAAGACTAGCTCAATCAACATCTTGTCAACACTGCTGGCTGATGTGTACAGACAATTTCATACCGCCACCACTGGCTCTCTCCCCTTTTCTCTCATTTTTTATATGGCTTTTTATTTTCCTGTCTTCCTGCCAGCCAGCCAGTCACTTGCTATCTGTCTACATAGAGTCAGCTCTCAGCTCTTTGGCTGTTGGCTTCAAAGTGGGGGGAGCTGTTTAAAAGCTGTGCTAGAATTATACTCAGAGAGATGCTTCTGCCCACTAGAAACCCTAAAGATATGGGAGTGTGACAGTAAGTGGGTTTGTGTGTGTTTGCATGTGTGTGTGTTTGCAAAAGAGAAAGAGAAAGAGAGAGAGAGAGAGAGAGAGAGAGAGAGAGAGAGAGAAGACAGTATAAGAATGAGTGTATTTATGGCACATTGTCGGGCACTGCAGCACACTGACTGCAAGAGCCATTCACATACGCTCATACACTGACTACTCACATCAGCACTCTTGGTCTCCCCCCCTGCAGTCTCCTCCTTTTTTTCCCTCCCTTCTTCCTCTCCTTGTATGCATACCACTCTATAACTCTATCCACTGCATCTGTTGTAGCAGGTACCCGGGGAGAAACTCTGCCGCTGCTCACCCATGCGATCAGCCTCACTGCTGCCCTGATGTGTGCAGTGCCCTATTCTAGTAGAGAAAAACCTTGTGGTGACAGCCATGGAGACAGACTGATTACAGCGTTCCATCAATCCCCTCTCATGGCCTACTCCTTTGCAATTGAAAGCTGAAAGGAGACCACTTTTCCATTTTTACCTTACCTCAGTTTTTCCTGTCTTTCTAACATGTAGTGGCTCTTTTTTCTGTTGTTCTCCTTACCCTGCTTCCTTGAGTGTTGTGTTGACAAGCTGACACAAACCCCTGTGATTTTCACACCAGGGATGCAGAGAGCTGGAGCAAGGGACAGCGGACACAAGAGAAAGGGAGAGGGAGAGATGGGAAGAGAAAGTGCAAGGGAGAGGCTGGCAAGAGATGACAGCTGACACGGAAAAGCAGAGTGATGGCAGAAAGAGGCACGGAGAAAGCAAATCAACAATTAGTAAGACCTTATATAACTCTCAAAGGGGGCCTGCTAGGCATTGATTTCAGGGATCATGGCTCACTGACTGTGGACGTATGAGTGATAAACAGAGAAATGAGAGGATGGGGCTGGATTGTATAGCAATGGAAGAGAATGCCCTGGATGGGGGTATCAGCAGAGCAGCAGGGAGGGCTTGGTGGATGAGCGAGTCCACTCTCTAAAAAAAGGGTGTAGGTCGGAGCCAAGATTTTTACAATGGAATAAAGGCTGTAAGGGAGGGCTAGGAGGATTAAACTCCAGCAAAACAGTTCTTAAAAAGCTGTTAGACTGCAATTTGGGCACAAAAACGCAGAATGGGAGAATAGATAGTGAGAGTGGGTGGGTGGGAGTGCAGCTGGAACGTGGGAGAGTAAGGATTGAAGAGTGGCCGGGATACAGGAAGGTATGAGGGAGAAGGCCATCTGCAGAGACACAAGCTGAAGTAGTACGCAACGGTCCAAGTCAAAGAAAAACACTGCATGTGTTGGGTGCCACACTGTCCCGAGTTGGTGGGTGGTATCTGTTGTTAGGCCCCTCCAAGCCCTCAGAAGTTCTGTAGGAGTCATGGTAATGAGCTTAGTTGCCAGATCAAACATGAGATGGGTGCCGGGTCCTCTTTGGGATATAGTCATTGGTTCGGCTACCTCAGCACTACTATCTGTACACACACACAC
>NC_045738.1:6571788-6594295 GCF_008692095.1 Etheostoma spectabile | reverse complement strand
ACACACACACACAAAAAGGGGAAAGACAAAAGAGCCTGAATCAAAACAAAGGGATAATAATTCCATACAGAGAGAAATGGAGCTTGCATTTTCCAGCCCGATTTAGAAGCCTTATCTAGACAAGGCACAATGGATGGCATTTGGGAAAAAGGGTTGTTTATTCCAAGCTTGACACTTTTTTTGCCAATTGCCTTGTTTTGTGCTGTTTTTTATATATTTATTTTTCCTCCTCATTTTCTCCTTTCTGGCTCTTATTGTGGAAAACTCAACAGCTAACCCTAACCCTGCCATCACCGCTGGGGAAAAATACAAGTGGATATCTGCCGCTATTTTTTAACATTTTGAATTATTAGTGCACAGAGCAAATTGTCCAGTCAAGTTGAGAGCACTTATATTTATAGACCCCACAGGACTGGATTTTGCACTCTTTGCACTGAATGGGAATGAGAACATGGAATAAAATCAGGACTAAAATAGGGACTCTCTGCAAACCTAGCACGGAGCGGAGCCTCTTAAAGTGAATGAACATATGCAGTTGAGTGACATTGTTGCTACACAGGGAAATGGACATCGTCTCAGCTGTTACAAACCAGAGTCTGGCGTTATTTTATGTTTGATTTGAAGGACCTGGCTTTTTGAGTGCTGTGTTAAATTGATTTATGTCTTGGCATTTATTTTTTACCAAAATGGCGTAAGAGATTATGACTGTGGTGACTCGGTAGTAAATGCACTGTACTGTGTGTGTTAGATTCCCTTTTCATCTAAAGGTCATCTGCAGTGCCATTATCTTTCTTAGTCTTTAGCATCATGGCCGGCATTCACACACACACACACACACACACACACACACACACACACACACCACCCCAACACACCCACCCCACACACACCCACACACCACACACATGCACCCACAGTGACTGGTTCAATCTAATTCTATCAAGGCAGATGTCCAGTGGTGGACGGATCATTGCTGACATCTGTCCATCTCCTCCTGATCCTTCCTGATGTGAATGTTTCCCTATCAGCTTAGATGAAGGAGAGAGTACAAGCTGGCCGGGGCCGACGCAAAGCTCTTTAATAGCTTGTGTCCAAGTCGGAGAGGCTGTTTTGCACTTAACTCCGACCATGTGACAGAGACAGCAAAGTCACTGTGTCAAAGTAACTGCTAAATGTGCCCTCCGGTGCCTGACAAGTTGCTTTTCCTATTAACACTGCCCTACCTTCCACACTCATTCACACATTCGATGTGCACACGCGCACACGCGCACGCGCGCACACACACACACACACACCACACACCACACACACACACCACACCACACACACACACACACACCACACACACACACACCACACACACAACACACACTTTGCCCCATGTGCATCCAGCAGCGTGAAATGATATTCCATTCGAGAATCCGGATTAAAATGTATCAGGCCAAATGTGTTTTGACCTTGTTACTGGGGGATGAAAAGCACACACACACACACACACACCACACACACACACATCACACCACACACACAATAACAGAGTAAATGTTGCACTTGTTTTGCGATGAAGACTTGTAAATCTAAAATTTAACTGCCTTTAAAGTAACATTAAGAACACCGCATGTGGTATAACTAATCTACAGTGCACATGTTTACCTACGTAGCATTCAAGAAGACATGGTAAATAAACTCACTGCTACTGCAGAAATGTTGGGATTTCAAGGGGATTCAAATCTTTCTTTTCTAATGCGATTCAATTGCAGCCAACAGACAGGCTCCTCAATTTGAGTCAAAACTGTGAAAAGCAATGGCGCCGTGGTGCTTGTGTACCTGCATGTGTGTACGTGGCACTGCAGCACACCAAGAACAAGCCTCCTCACACCCAGCTCCCTACTTCTTCTGACTACCTCTCCTCCACTGCTTCTTTGTCTGGTTCTGTTCCTCCCTCTCTCCCCATCAGAAATGTATTCATGTAATTAAGCTGCTAATACACCGTCAACGAATTGTCTAATTCAGCAAGGAGGAATTAAAGGAATCTGGCATGAGTCATTAGCCAGTTGAGATGTTCTGTTGAGCATTTTCAATAAGGGATCTGGAGAGCAATGAATCACTCATATGGTGTGAAGACATTCGCTACAGCACATACTCTGTACTCTATATTTGTACGCCTGCATTTGAATGTGTGTGTGTGCGTGACGTTAATTGCCATATGTGAGCATGATAAATTGTATGTGGGTGAGGTACAGAAAAACAATTCAGTGCATGTAATCCATCCAAACAATCAACCAATGCACAGAATGATTACCCATTGTAAACATTTAGATACTCTCGGCAAGATACTTAATTGCAATCAATGTTTATACTGTTGCAAGTATAAAGAGGAAAATCCCTAACTCACTCTGCAAAGGGAGGAAAACGCTCAATAGCTCATAAAGGTAGAATGTTAGGGCCAGGCAGGCAAACTGTGAAAACAGCATTTTCGAAGGTATGATGGGAAAATGCCAGCCTTCACTAAATGCCTAATAGCCTGAGCTAGAATACGTTTCACTTCTCATTGACGCTCTCAAATTGGCCTCTTTTGATCCACAGTGCGTGACACACATACAGCCTACCTGTTTGCACCCGCAGCTCAATAAGCTTTTCAGACACTTTGGTAAAATGATGTACAGAGAGACATTATTGGTGAACTAACATGCATTGTTCTCTGATCTTTTTTTCTTTTCAGCTATCTATTTGCATCTCGTTTGGTCCCGATGGAGAGTACGAAATAATGGGCGCATGTGAAAAGTGTTTTTTTGAGGCAGTTGTTGAGAACCACAGCCGTTTGAGCCATGGAGAACTCACGTTCCTGATGAACTTACTGTTTGGCGGCTTTTAATTGTGCTGTTGGGTGTCAGAGACAGGAGGGTGCAAAGGGAACGGGGAGGTGAGGGGCAGGGTTCAGTCCATGGTGCATCCCAAGAATGAAGTGGATAATTGAGTGTGGAATAAACACTGCCAACAACCCCGGAAGCCCCCCTTTCAAAACGAAAGAAAAACTTGAGAGAATGGATTGAGAAAGGGGGAAAGGAGATAGAGAAAGAGAAAAGGGGTGTGAGTGAGAAAATCCCAGCTACCCTCTGGGGGGGAAAAGCTGCTATTGAAAAGCTATTAAACTTGCATTTAACAGGATTGATTGGAAATGAAGAGGCCTATTAAAAGAGAGGGACAAGGGGACAATAGCGCGTCTCTGGCCGCCGTATGTTGCCCTCCTTTCAGCAGCTTTCTTTGCTTGGGAGGGGGGCAACCCTGTCTGTTTAAGCGCTCCCACCAAGAGAAGCAGTTCAGGGGGGGCTTAGCACTGCCTGAATAGAACCCTCTTTATCTTCCTCTGTCCCCCTTCCCTTCCATTCTCCACTGAGCAACAAAGAAAGAGAGAATGATAATGAGGGAAGGTTTTTTAAGTCCTCTTCCAGGCTCATACAGACACACCACTTAGATAACCAACCAACTGCCTCTCTCTCTCTCTCTCCTCTTACCTTTCCCCTACAGATTAGTTACCTCTGGAGTCTAGCCATCTTACCCTGCCAGTAGGGTTTGTAATACTCAATCTTTAGCATAGTGGCACAAACAGTTGGAACCGTGGATCCGTATTCACACAGCGTTTCTGTATGCGTGTGAAGGCAGGCCAGCCAATCCAGTGAGACCGTGTGCCATACTTAAACACAGCAGCAGAACAGCGGCAGGTGTCTCCGCTGACTTTCAGCAGACTCAAACAGATAGGTCTCCCGGGAACTTTAATGGAGTTTTGATTGTTTAACATCCATTTTTACAAAAAGCACACTAACTCTGCCCACACTGGCAGATTTTTCTCCCCAGAAGTGTGTTTGCTTCATGTCAGCGAGCACATAAGCATATGGTCTTGAGAAAGAGTTAAATAAGTTATGAGCCGCAGCTGACTCTTCCTCTTAGACACCACATTTATGAGGGTAAAAAATAATATTTTCACACATGTCCACCTCTCTCAGCAAGTGCCATGAAAACAAGAGTAAGCAGACCAGTTCATGGGAGTTTGCCCTTTTTCATACTTACTTTTTTCCACACCCCTTACAGTGAAAGTTTCACTTTTCTCATGCTACATCTCTGCTGGCACTGCAGAAACGTTCTGCCATTACATTCTCTGAAATGCCATTAGCAGTATTCCTACCTACATATTTTATAGCTATTTTGTGAATTTAAGTATGAATTGTCCATCTACCATCATGAGAACCTTTAACTTACCTTGTTTACTCTTTCTTTTCTCACAGCAGCCACCCAAGCAGCCTACTTCTCCCAGCAGCCCCAGGACCAGGTGGTTGTATCCGGTCAGTCAGTGACTCTACCCTGTGTCATTGTGGGTTATCGGGGAATGGTACAATGGACCAAAGATGGCCTCGCACTGGGTGGAGAGAGAGACCTACCAGGTATTATCTCTTTTTTTCCTTTCTGATTTCTGTGTTTATTGCTCTCTCTCTGTCTCCGTCTGTCTTACAGATCAATGCCAAGTCTCATTAGAAGCCAAGTCTCTCTATGTCAAATGCCGGAGTTTTACACAAATGAATGTTTAGAGAACAATGCTCTGCAGACGAGCCGGCTACTGCTGCACAAACCAAACTTTAATTTGTTGTTTAGCATTTTAAGGGTCTTGCAGGAAGGTAGAACATCATATGGCTTTTGTCATGCACTGACATTTAAATGTGTGGCAGACTAGAGAGAAGGTGGAGAGGCCTCCTCTTGACCTTAGCCACCCCATCTTTATTGTGTCTGTCTTTAAAGGACAGGCTCGTCATGCAGCGGCCTTTCTCACGTGTTGCCTTTCCAGCCTCACGCTGCTCTGCTAACACAACGGCTCAATGCCTGGCTCAGTGAGGTGCTGCTTGCTTTCATTTGTGCCTTAAAGAGCCTCGCCACGTTTGTCCTGCCTTTGTTCAATGCACAAGTCTGTTCATTTTACAGTCCTTTCATTATGTGCTTTTTGTTAGGTAGTTTGTTTGTCTCTGACTCTATTCTCTGTGCTGGCTTCACGCAGGCTGGACCCGCTATTCCTTAATGGGCGACCCGCTATCAGGCGAGCACAGCTTGCTGATCGATTCGGTAGAGTTGGAGGATGACGCTGTGTATGAGTGTCAGGCTACACAGGCGGCATTGCGCTCCCACCGTGCCAAGCTCACTGTACTAGGTAAGATACACAGCTCATGCATGATCCTCACAGCCAGCCCTTGTGCCAAGGCTGTCTTCATCACAAAACCCAGTGTAGACAAATCTACAAAAAACACGTGTCGTACACAGAATATAATCACATCTAAAACACAACTTAACAGAGGCGAATAAACAGTATATCAAAATACTGTTGCACCACTCAAAGAAAACACCCTTGCAAATCTAGTTTCCTGGTTTAAATCTCGTCCGGAGAATATAATTCAAACCAAGTCTCAGCCAAGAGATTTATCTAGAAAAAAGAAGGAAACCCGTCTGCTCTCAGTAGCGATAATCAAGACTGTGGACGTCTAGGATAATATGATTGCTGCAGTTACAAATGACTTGCGTAGTTGCTTGAAAGTCAGGTTCTGCACAGTTGGCACATTTTACAGTGAGCTGCAACATTTGTCAACCGCAAGGCGGTTTTTACATTAACATGATGTGAGTGATCTACTTCTTCACACAGACGTTCTGAGGTGGAGGAAGGGGGGGGACGAGGGCCAGGTCTTATGGGAATTGGAATCGGCAATGCATTGCTGGCATCTGGTGGCATGCAAAGGAATATCACTCTATTTATTTGTCTTGTAAATTGTCCTTATATCCAAACATTACACATAAATTTGGGAGCAATTAACATGTCATGATGCTGCAGCTTATGCCACAACACAATGCAAAGCTTTTCCCCTCAGAGCCTGTTGTCCTTGATTCTATCTGATGCCATTAAAGGTACAGTCTTGTAAAACAAACATATATTATATTAGATTTGCTGAAACTCACCCTATGTTTGAGTATAACTACATGAAGCAGTTAATTTAACAGTATAATATTAATAGAGTAATATTTAATAATATATATTTTTTTAAATCCGGCTTCTCTGGCACCACCTACAGTCTGTAGTGTAATTTGCAAAAATCCACCATTCCCTGTTCAGATGCACCAATCAGGGCTAGGGGCGGTGTACTGCGTGTATATCACTGCTCATGCACACGCATTTCACACAGCCACACATATACCCATGTGGAAGCAGCAAAGAAAGTTAATGAAACTGACACTTTTACATTTAATGGAAATCAGGAAATCAGGTGAATTGCTTGGGAATCTGCAGTTAAAGGGGGGGGTGTGGGGGTTCTGTGTGTGTGTGTGTGTGTGGTGTGTGGTGTGTGTGTGTGTGGTGTGTGTGTGTGTGTGTGTGATGGATGTTTGGTGTGTGTGTGTGTGTGTGCGTAAATCAATGTGGCCAGATGAGACCAAAGCAATCCTGCACAGTCAAAGGAGTCAACGGCGGGAGTGCAGTCAGGGGAATCGGCATGGAAATTAAAATCACCTAGCACTCGGATTCCATTAGTGTCCGTGCCGAGGCAGCGGAAGGACCTCTGACAATTCAGATACACACAGTGAAATTGGTTCGGTGGAGGGAGCGAGAAAGGCCAGTACAAACCCCATGTTTACGCCTTCTCATATTGGTTGGGGAGATAGACGCCTTCATCAGGGGTGGCACGCTTGGCTTGCCAGTGGTGCGTGCGAAACCATGCAAATAAATGAACAAATAAGCAATTCAGTTGAAACATCACTCTGCAACAGTAAGAGCAAATAGAGTAATAATGCTAGTCCCAAGAAAGGAAATAAATATGGTTGAGTCTGTTTTTCCTCCAAATGACAACTGTTCTCAGTCTTTTCTCCTGTCTGAAACTACACCTTGTTAAACACAAGAGCCATAAGAAGATATTGTTTGTCTCTTTTGCTGTTGCGATATATTGATGTTGAGCTAAGAGCAACAGCGAGCTCGATCACAGTATGACTTCTTTGTGGCTCTGTGCTGGCCTGGAGCTGTAATGACTTTTTTGTTTTGAGTGGTATGTTTGTTCTGCTTTACAGTTCCTCCTTCAGACCCTGTGGTAGAGGGTGGCCCTGTTGTACGTCTGAAGGCCCACACACCACACAATCTCACCTGCAGAGCCTCAGGAGCCAAACCTGCTGCTGAGATCACCTGGTACAGAGATGGAGAGGTCATGGAGACTTCAATTTATTCCAAGGTACAGTGAGAACACATCTATGCCCAGATTGAACCATCATTCAATCTCTAACACCTACACAATATTACAACACGTAACAGCGGGCAGAAAAATGCAAAGCTATTCAAAAGAGAAATATTTTCTCTTAGGCTATGGTACTCTTCCTTCTCTTCCATTTCTCTTTTTTTTTCTCATCTTCTTTCTATGGTCTCACAGCTTTTTTTTCCTATCACCACCGTTCTCTCACACAATTTGTTCGCTCACTCTCTGCAGTCCCCCTCCCATTTTCACTCATGCCTGACCCCCCTACCTACCTCCTCCTCCTCCTCCTCCTCCTCTGAACCCTCCCCCCCCTCCCCCCTCAACTCGCTAACCCCTCCACCCCCCTTTCGCTCGCTAATGCAGCGACACTACAGCATAACTGGAGCATGCCAAAGCTCAGACAGGCATGAGTGTTTCATACAGTAGAGTTTCTGCAGAGAAGAAATCACCCACAACAATGCAGAAACACAATGGGGATGTGCCAGAGCGTAAGCCAGCCACGGCTGGGAAAGTGTCACATTTTTCATGCTTTCTGACCACGCTAAACGACGCTAAACGTCACATTTAAGGAGGCGAGAGCCTGCAGTGAGAAGGGAGGGAAGCAAATAGGAAGGGGGAGGGAGGAGAAGAAAAGAAGAATACAGCAGAAAAAGAATACAGAGTTAACTACTGAGATAGCTATTTGAAAAAAGCATTTCTAACATTCGGAAATGAGACTGGAGGCAGAGAAAGCTTTGTTCTAGTGAGGGGTGGTGACAGGGAGTGATGTGATTTTTATCTAGCATAAAAGTGCTTTTTGTGTGTCTGGCTGAGGAAGTGAAAGCCTGCATCCATTGATTTGGCTGTCCAGGGAAAAGGCTCTACTTGCCCTTGCTCTCTTTCTAAGATGTGTGACACTTCTTTCTCACTGTCACCACCCAAAAAACCAGATACGCAGGCACCTTGGCCATCCCAATTTGTTTCCGTGTTTGTGTGTGTGTGAAAAAAAGAGGAAGAATGTGAGAAAGCAGTGAGCCATATCCTCAAAATCTACACCTTTCCTCACTTAGGCGTATTGATTTCTGCAAGCAGCAAATAGATTTAAAAGATGATGACAAACAAGGAGCGCTGATGGGGAACACACTCAGAAATGTGGTAACAGCACAATATCCCTTGCTGCATCATAAAATATATGATTTGACTGCCATGCCAAAGAACGGAATGGCAATTTTAACTCCTCACACATGAAATAACAGGACCTGCAGTGTCATAGAGATATTCCTAAGTGGTAAGATCACAAATGGCAAGCAACTTGCTTGTGTACGCCATTGAACTGATGCTCAGTTCTGCACTTTAAAAGCATAGTTTCACAACTGCTGCTTAGATGTCCAGCAACATCTAACGGTTGTTTTGCAACTCTACAGACACTGATGGAGGATGGAAAGAAGGAGTCGGCTGTCAGCATGCTTCCAATCGTCCCCGAGGATAGCGACTCTGGACGCACCTACACCTGCAGGGTTCTTAACCCAGCCGCCCCAGCTGGACGACAGACATCGATCACTATCAATGTCCAGCGTGAGTGTCCCGGTATAAAGATCACAAAAAAATCACGTTGTAGCAGTGTGCCTGCTATGTGCAGTAATCTGTAAAGCACATTTGATTCTGTTGCACTGTTAAAAGGTGAATGGTGGCTATAATATTACTAAATCCAATGCGTGTTAGTAACATAAAGGTTTTACTTCTCACAGACCCTCCTTCAGTGACACTATCAGTCCAGCCTCAGACTGTGACTGAGGGAGCCAAAGTTCTCTTCATCTGCTCTGCTTCGGCCAATCCTGAAATCACTGGATACAGGTATCCATCCTGCATATTAATTTCAATTTCCCGCTCTGAACCAGCAGTCTAAGATGATGATACAGCACAATCATATACAATTACTTCAAGACATTATATGCTGCCTACTTTCCAACCAGAGTAAAGATGTCATCCACAAAAAGCAGTACAAGTGTGCCTAGTGTTTAGTAGATTCATTGAGTTAAATGGGCTGCTTGATTGGCAGCGTTTGATTGTGATTGGCACAAGCTGTGAATCAGCTAATAACCACTTTGATACGCATGATTAAGTACCTTCCCTGAACTAATGTGACTGTATAATGTGATTATTCATCTGTCCTAGGTGGTCGAAAGGAGGAGTTCCCATCTCTGAAGCAAATGGGGACAGCCTTGAGGTGACAGTGGACTACTCTTACTTCACAGACCCCGTGTCTTGTGAGGTGTCCAACTCTGTGGGCAGCACTAATGTCAGCACCCTGGTTGATGTCCAATGTGAGTTTATAAAGACATAGTGTAGCTATGCTGTGTATTTGGAGAATTTCTCAGGGTATATGTTATTTTGAAAGCAGTCTCTTATTGAACTGGCTGCCTGTGCTTCCCCCTAGTTGGCCCCAGACTGCTGTCAGAGCCAAAGCCAATGACAGTGGATATCGGGATGGATGCAGCTTTTACTTGTGCATGGACTGGAAACCCTCCTCTGACCCTGGCCTGGACCAAGCAGGGCTCCAGCGTGGTAAGGCAACAATCACTAGTCACCACCTCAACTTTGGGGTTAAGCTTAACACCACCCTTGAACACCATTCCCCCAGAGTGAAACATTAACACATGGCCTTGAGGCATGAATTTTTCACACATTTCCCCCAAACATTTGAGGCTGAATCTTCAACACCGCCTCTCTCATTGCTCCCTGAGGCCTAAAGACTCTGGCAGAAAGCTGTCTGTCCGCGGACGGATTCATACAGCATCATCAGGGCACATGACATGCTGTCATAACTCTAACCAATCGATCAATCTATCAACCAATGTGCCTAGCTGTGGTTCCAAATAACATAATTAAAACTTTTAGAGCAGACATTTCTGCCTCTTAGACATAAAAAAACAGATTGCACTTGAGTATTCATTTTCTCAAAGTCAGTTTTGTAGGTGGAACAAATGGGACATTTCCACCTTAACTTTACATCATCCTGGTAAAAGTCTTTTAGTGCACACCATCAGTGGGGACATCCCATAGGAGCCCCTTTCCGGTCAACTAATATCATTTCTGAGGCGATGTTGGAGAAAACACCCCTAAAAAGAGTGCTGCAGGATGGCATAAGCGATGCTGTCATCTCAAAGAGTAAACACTTTCAGCCCCTCTGAGGGAAAAAGCACAGGCATTTTTCTAATCCACCCACTGCCCCTCACAAAGCCACGAGTAATGGATTAATTGGGTTACTCCATAAGTGTGTTGAAATAAAAAATAAAAAGAAATGGAGAGAGTGAGAGTGAGCGCAGAGAAGGATGGAGGGAGGGGAGTGGGGGTAAATGGATTAATCACAGCTTGATGGAATAACAGGATCAATGTGCTGAGGAGTGAGTGAGTGTAGCAGCTCCAAAGGCTAGGGCCCACTCACACCATAGTGCGCTCTGTTCTGTCCCCACTGTTTAATTACAACAATCTCCCCAGCAGCACGGTCACTCAGCGGTGGCTGGAGTGCTTAATGCTGTGATTAAAGCTCTTCACAATGAAATTAAACTCAATCCACCAGCATTTGTTATATTGGTCAGCCCACCTCTGTGCTGCTTCTACAATGAGTGGGCCACTGATACAGGTCTTGGGTTTTCTTTGTCTGCCTCGTCTCTCCACCGCCTCGCTCTTTCTCACTCCTTCTCTCTCTCAGACACGTCTGACTTGTCTCTCTGGATTCCTCACTAGGTGCTCAGTAATGGCAACACCTTGCAGCTGAAGGCTGTTACCCAGGAGGATGCTGGAACATACACCTGCAAGGCCATCGTGCCCCGGATAGGAGTTGCAGAAAGAGATGTCACTCTTACTGTAAATGGTGAGTGGGTTTTTTCAGTACACGGCAACATGGTTGCTTTTAATGCTTTTAATGTTTTGACTGATGTGTTGAATAAGTAGCATCCAAATTAGTATCTGGCAATTTGGCAGTGGTCAATATTGCAAAATATTCTTTTATTGTTTCATTTCTCTGCTCTGCTCACACTCTTTCTTCCTCGCATCAGGCCCACCTATCATCACAGCGGATGCCACGCAGCATGCTGTCAAGCACTCCAAGGGCAAGCTGGAGTGCCGAGTGGGAAGCAGCCCCCCGCCTGATAAGATTGTAAGTGAGCCCTTTTATTTCTGTTGTGCGCTGTTCACTTATACTTGAGAGCTTACCTTCTCCATGTTTCTCCTTGCCACAGCCACATGACAGTGATCACTCAGTGTAGCTTTACCCCTAACCTTCACCTTCACACCTTTTTGCACCAACACATCTCCACCTCACACGCTAACAAACACACACACATATTCACAGCTGTAATTGCACCGACATTGACTATAGAGACAGTCGAGTTGGGGGAGCTGTGGGAGACTGGCTTCCTGCAGGTTTCAGCCAAACCGCATTCAATTAGCAGCCCAAGAGGCATCACTCGGCTGACCCTGTTGAACTGCTGAATGTATGCTGGGCTGAAAAAGGATAATTAGGGTGTGAGGAGGAGTGAGAGACAGGTGCCCTGCCGGCCCTGCACTAGAGACAACAGAGAGGAGCGTTATTTCATAGTGCAGCTACCTAACCCTCCTTAGGCCTCACCTGCAGGGCAGACGTAGGAGGCAGCTTAAACATGAGCCTGTGAGCTGTGTCAGCCACGAAGCACCTTCGAGGTCGGCAGAAAAAGAAGAACAGAAAGAGAAACTGGTGTTCAGTCAATGGCAGGCCAGGATCTAAGGATAAACAACTGGGCAGGCCTCTCTGCTTTGCAGTGAGGAATTTTTCATAAAAAAGTGACTTACTCCCTGTTGTCTTTTCTTCTTCTTTTCTCTCTCAACAGGTGTGGACCTTTGGAGACATGAGCCTGTCCTCAGGTACCACCGGTCGTTATTCAGTGCAGACAGTAACCAGCGACCATGGAGTCATGTCTTCCCTGGTGCTGTCTGAGACGCTGGCGCAGGATTTTGAGTTGCGCTACAACTGCACCGCATGGAACCGCTTCGGCACCGGCACCGCCCTGGTCACCCTGAAGGAGCAAGGTACACACCGACAAGAGTTACAATCCCCACCAGAGCCCTCTGCAAAAGTTATAGGGATACTTTCAATCCTTGCTGTAAAGGGGGCCAGATTAGGTGAAAGCAGCGCTCTGGTCTTGAGCTTATCTTAATTATACTCCTCTGAATCGATATGATTTAATCAGCAGATGGTTCCTTTAATGAATATGTTTGCCCCATAACATATATATTGATTTGGGGACAAAAGTCAATTAGAGGAAGCCACATGCGTTTGCAGTTGGATTCATATTCTCAATCACTGTCTCAGAGCCAAGTTCAGCATCTCAGGCTGCAGCCCCTTTAAGTGATCTTAAAATTAGGCAGTAGTACTACGACAATGATAGTGTTGGAAGCCTTTGTTGAAGTAGACACCAAAAATAAGGTCCTCGCCAGTAATTTACATCAACGTAGCCGAGTGGGGTCTCTGGAGAAATGGGCAGCGGTATCTCCTGGAATCTCTAATTAGATTACTGTCTGTTGCTTCATTGCATGTCAGGCCTGGTTACCCTTCTTTCAGAGAGATTAGAGACAATAGCCAGGCTGTGGGATGCCGGATTGTCTACATGAGCATACGCTAGCTGTGAGCAGGCCGGGGCTTACAACAGATGAATTTATATAGGCTCTGACGTTTCCAGGATTATCAAGACAAATGAATGGATCTCTTACTTTATTTTTGCTCTGATCTGCCCGTTCTTGACTCCAACACTTATGTTCTACTATCTCTCATTTCATCCCTCCCCTTCTCTTGACAATCATCAACCCCCACCCCTCTACGCCACCCTTTTCTTCTATTACTATTCTTGTTACAGAAGCCCTGCCTATGTTGATAATTATTGGTGGAGCAGTAGGTGGAGGCTGTGTCCTGCTCATCTGTGTCATCACTCTGGTCTCCCTCTGCTGCAGGCACACAGGCAAAGGTGAGCTCAACGGTTAGTATGGGCGAGATGGTCAACAGCCAATTCTTCAAATCAAACAGATTAAAGTCTTTGTCTTTTGTAAGCTGAAAATTGAACAGGTTTTGTTCAGTTTTTCTGCTGTTTCACCCTGTGATTAAAGGGGTGCTATGCAGTTTTAGCCACAGGTTTCTCTTTAGAGCTCTCCCTATAGCTTCGGAATATTTATTTGGCAGCTCAGATGTTTACTTGTGTCTGACTCCTTGCTCGGTCAGTCTGCCGTTTCCCCTTTCTTTGTTCCTCCGACAATGCTTTCTGCTTCTTTTTTGTCGACTCAGCCATGACGACAGTGTGAAAAACTCCATCACTACCTTGTAAGTCGGTTCCTGAATGGGCGTATGTGTGCAGTGGCGTAAAGCAATTTGTTGCATCGCGAGACCTGATATCACGCGATACTACCTGACACTTCGGCCGGCTGCAAAAGTTGAAAGGGTGGTTTTTCCACTCACATGCGGTAGGGAGAAGAGAGATGACCACCATTCGCGAATATAAATAAATAAATGAATAAATAAATCGAAAAAAAGTCATATAACCATAGAAATGACTCCAAAGCGGTTCAGTTAAGGTGAATTAGGCTAAAAAATAAATAAATCTGCATAGTTCCTCTTTAAATAGAATCGTTGATCGTCAATTTTGATGTACAAGTCTGCCCGGTGATGTCAAGTAAAGCTTCTCTTCTTTTCAATCCACACAGGTAAAAGGTGTACTCGTCTTTCCAAGAGTGACATCAGAGTTCAGATTGTTCACAGTGATCACAACGCAACACGTGGCAATGATGATGAGGAGGACGTCAAAGAGCCCATGGTAAATTTCTTTGAGCACCATCTTTGTATGCGTGTAGATATCTCTATTGATGGTTTGGAAAACTTCACATTAACAATGTAATGGAATGATCAGACTTTGTTTTGTTCTTATTCAAGTAAAGTCTTGCTCATCTTAGTAATTCTTCAGAAATGCTTGGTCTTCCCTCAGGCACCGAACAGCAGCGAGTCTCCTGGAACATCGCGCACAGAACACAGCGACCTCTTGGAAGAGGAGGAGGATGAGAGATCGGACATCAAGGTAAAACTGAAAATACTGAAATAACACAGAATGCATTATTTTCATCAATCATATGTAATACTGAACTACGCTAAATTTATGACTTATTTTTCTTTGATCTTCTAATAGGACCCCACCAATGGCTACTACAATGTCCGTGGCCATGAAGACCGGCATATCCGCAGCAGTGGATTCTCTGAATATGTGCCCAACACTCGGCCAGTCTACACTCCCTCACAGCTGCCCTCCCCCAGCCCCATGTATGGTCAGCATGGCACCCAGCCTCGTGCCTATGACTTCTCCCAACGATATGCAACTACCACAGCAGGCAGAACCGCATATGAACAGCAGCAAGCTGCCCAACAGCAGCCCACCCAGCCAGCCAGCATTTATCCCACTGATCCCCTCTACAGTGGCTCTGCCTACCTCCCTGCTACCTATGGTCGAGCCTTCACCAGCTACGTTAAGCCCGCTTCCTACGAAAAGGTGGATGGGTATGACCAATCAGATCAGGCCAGCAAAGTGTCCAGCTCGTCTCGCTTCTCTTATGCCTCCTCGCAAGTATCCTCCCAGCAGTCTGACTATGGCCGTCCTTCACAGCGTATGCAGACGCATGTTTGATTGGACCAAAGAACTGGAAAAAAAGGAGTACAGGAGCAGTGAGTAGATAACCATTGTCACCTCCACTTACAAGTGTGGTTGGACTAACATGAACAAAGACTTACTTTAATCGGACGGTCCTTCAAGGATATGTTTGGAGGTAGCCATATGGTTTACGGGGGTTATGGATAACCAACCTTTATTTGTTGTGATGGATGGCGTGATCTACAATATTGCTAACTGTAGAGGTCCTGAGCTGGAGAATTCAGCAGATTGTGATGTTCAAGTCAAACTTATGATTACAGTGTGATACCTCACCAGGTTATCTCTATATGATGACCACCCAAACCTGTGAAGATATTCTGTCAGTGCAAGGGCCAACTAGAAAATACATCAAATGCATTTCTCAAATTTGGGTGGCCAAAATGTTTACTTGCCTCTCAGAGTTTACTTGCCTCTCAGAGTTTACTTTATGTCAATCATCACCTCTAAAATACTTTAAAAGAAGATATTACAAGTGAAGACATATTTGAGGAAAAAAACAGATGAGCCCCTTATTGCTGTCTGTCATTTGGTGTTTTGTTGGCATGCAAAAGGAATTCTAAGCACATTTGTGTCACTATCATCCACAAAAGACTGAGCTTTCCACATCCAGAGAAAGACAAACTATTCCGCACAACAGGCTAGCTCTACTGACCAACAAGTGCTACAGGCACTATACTGTATGAAAAGTTGAATCAGTGGTGGAATACTTCTGGCCTGAGCTGTATTCCTATAGCTTCTTCTGATAATAACCCAAACATGTTGGACGTAGTTGTGTTGCTTACTGGTGGGAAAAGAAGGAGATATAAAGAGAATGTGTATTTTAGCCATCATTGTATGCTGTGTGTTGTACCAAGATGGATAAGGTAAGGCCATAAAAACCCAAAGATGGTGTTAATTGTTTAGTGGAGAACTGGCACCAAGGCTAATTACTGCTGTCCTACCCCTGGTACTGTTTTCTGATTGTAAAATGATGAGGAGGCTATGACCAGAACAATCAAAAGTGGTGGTTTGGAAAAGGTGGCAATCTTGAACTTCAAATAAACTTGAATGCAGCGTCATCTTCAGCAGGCTCAGGTGGGGAAAGACGTGTAAGGTTGTCCTAATGTGGACCACACACTCAAGTTTTACAACTCAATCAAACTGTCTCAATATGTTTACAAGAAACAGTACTACCCTAAACCACTAAGTATCTGTACAAATGGCTGAGCCCATACTTTCTCTCTGTTGCATGCCAATGATGTGTCTAGTGAAATCTTCAGCATTTATATTCATGTCCATTTCATAATTGAGACATTGGTTTCTGCACCTGAACCACATGCATTCCACTTCCTGGATGTTTCAGTATGGACGCCTGTACTGCCATTTGTCTAAAAAGCTGTTCCCAGGCAGCCTGATGAGAGAACAAATGCCACTAAAAGTAAAGAGGCAAACATCATCGCTTGTCTTTATTTTTATATTTTATATAAGCCTTAATGTACAGCGTGTAAGCTGCTCTATTGTAAAGTACCTTTATATACCTATGTATCTATCTAGGTTGATTTGGGTTCCCAGATTTTCTTCTCCAAGTTGTTCATCAATCATTGAATGCAGTTTCTATGCTTTTTTGGAACACAACTAATTGCCATTTGTTTGTTTATTCTTTAATAATGTATTAAGACTTTTATTTGCTAAAAATGAGCTATCGTTGCTTGTACCTTTGTACACATATTTATATTTAAATAAAACCATTTCCGATAAAGAACTGGCTGGTGTGTTATCAAGCCTGGTGAGTAGCTTCACTGGGCATGGGGAAGAGCAACAAACAAAGCTTCCCATGTAACAACAATGATGAATACATAAATTAGCAGCACTGTCTATGTTGATTTTCCTATTCCCCCAGTGGCGCGCTGCTTTTAATGAAGACAGATGAGATAGTGGAACCCCCACTGTATGTGTATCCTGCCCATCTCGTAGGGTAATAGGATAGAGCTGTGACAAAGGCAGGTATTATTTCACAATATGAGTTTGTCTTGTCACCTCTGTTCCTCAGGTAGGCATGCTGCTCACGACGGGGAGGAGAGGTACATGCTCATTACAATTCCACCGTGAGAAGGGACAAGGTCTCCCAAGACATGCATTTATTATGCACAACAGAATACAAAACGAGACTTCGTCAAAGACAAATAATACAAATAATGCAATTAGGTACTGAGGAATCGGATAAAAGATGTTTATTACTATGACTCTTTCATAAAAAAGTGAACATACACAAACAAAGAAAGGTTATAAAGTATGTTGATATTCCAAATCACACTGTACAATGCTCATGAACACATCTAAGTTGTGGCTTCTCCCTACTTTAAAAAAATACATTTACGCTTGCATAGTTTCACTGTAAGGCTCTATGGAATTATTGAAAGAAGTCCTCTGAGTGATATCCTCAACACATTTTTCTTCTTAATTCTTTCCCCTCCAATAAATAATACTTATGCAAATCTTTGATTTGCTTATCCAGGATACAATATTCCCAAGATAAGTCAGAGATGAAGGCAAGTAGAGTAAAAGAAACCATCCAGTCAAATCTTAGATTTAAAAGTTGACTGAGTTGGTCGTGAGCAAAGAGAGAAAACTCTCAGAGATGGAAACTCATTGCATTGCTCTGGCAAACTGATGAAAACCCATTGGTTTGCCTAGGGTCTCAGTTGTGTGAGGGAAGGCCTTAAAAACCCTGAGCTTAACTTGAGACCTGTGCAAAAGCCAACTCAATGTAATAGTCATCCTCTGACTCCCCCCCTTTTTTTTTTAATATCACTTTTTGGCAAGCAATTCATTCACAGACCAGACAAGGCCAGTAAGCATCTGTAATATAAATACTAATCTAGGACCCCTTTTCAGATCAACAACAACTTAAAACAACTTTAGTATCACACCAGTCTTTACATTCTGGACTTTTTGCCCGTTTTAGCCCACGGACTACAAATCTAGTATACTTAACATCACTGATATAGGCTTTTAGATTGATTATTGCATTTTATACCCTTCTGGTTTCAATTATTTTTAGTATGATGAAAATGCCCCTGCATGGATTTGAGTAACATGTTGAGACTTTTTTTTTTATCTTAACTTATGTTATCACCGGTTAACGCTTATACTTTTGTGATAAAAACTGAGACGAATGGCTGTGTGGCAGATCAATCTAAATAATCAATCTAAAAACCTATGCTATACTTTGGCAAATAATCGTCAGTAACGTATGAGTGTTTTGTAGCAAATAGGCTAAAACAAGAGTTATGGTCCTTTAAGATACTTTGTTAAATACAATCCCAAATTCATAGCTATATAAAGTATGTAAGTAACATTGACTGCAGCCAAAGAGGATGAAGGCATCTCACCAGTTTAAAAGACTAACGCTTAAAAGCACTACCTACTTGTACACTTTCAAATGTGAAAAATGTTCAGATTAAAAAGTTACCTTGGACAACTAATTCCCAGAATTTGCATATTTCATCATTTGCACTCAAGGTTTATTCACCAGTGAAATATGACATTATTGATGGCTAGGTAAAAGACATTGTGCTGATTTATGCCTTCTACTATTTACTTAACGCTTGTGTTGTCTTCCTGTTAACCATGAAAAAACAAACATTTTTTGTCATTTTTTTAATGTTGTGGCTGCTTTTTTGATGTTTTACAAGGGTAAGGTTTCTTGATATTTTTATTGTTGACTTTTTTAGAGTTTTTTTTTTTTTTACGGCCCATTTTTAGTGCCAAGAAAAAATTAAAATAACTGAAAACGGGTCAAATTTGACCCAAGGACAATATGAGGGTTAATCTATACAAAATATGAGTTGGAGTGGACTGTGTGTGTGTGTGTGTGTGTGTGTGTGTGTGTGTGTGTGTGTGTGTGAGAGAGAGAGAGAGAGCATGAGTAAAATGGGGGATGGCAACCAAATAAAGTGCTTTAAGTCACTCATGTGAGTAGTTGGGTCCGTGCAGCAATATCCTCAGTCTGCTGCTAAATTAATACATTTCGGAGAGACTTGTCCCAAATCCGACTCAAATGTTCTGTCTCCATTACCTTTAGCACTATGATGTTCGACCACATTCTCCATCCCTCTCTGTTCCTACCGACATCATCAAATCCCTGTCTCCTTCCTGATCCAGTCTACTAGCTTGGTGACGCGTGAGTAGACACCAGGCTTGTTCCGACGGGCGCAGCCCTCACCCCAGCTTACGATGCCGGCCTGGAACCACTTACCACTCTCCTCGAAACATACCAGGGGGCCTCCGGAGTCTCCCTGGTGACCATGGTGAAGGGAGAGTGATTATTAGATTGGGTTTTGATGTGAGAGCATGCTAATTATTTCTGCATTATCTTTATCAGCCCTTTGTCCCTTTATACTGTTCTGAATAACATGTTGCTCGGTCGTACCTGGCATGCATCAACTCCTCCAGCCAAGAATCCACTGCAGAGCATCCTGGAGGTGAGTTGGCCCTCTGTGACCACATCACACACCGTGTCGTTGATGATTTTCACCGATGCTTTCTGCAGCAGCTGTGACTTTGAACCTGCAAGAGCAGGACAAAGGGGTCACATGACCTCTGTGTTCGCCACTAACATCAAAAGGTGTTAATGGGCTGGATTAGTGTTAGCTAATGAAGGTTTAAGAGGCATCCCAGGAGAGCCGACGTCTGTCTTGATATATGGATATGGAAGAAGGCTTAATGGAATACAGCAGATTAGAAAAAAAGATGAGAGGGAGAGTTGAGCGGAAGAGAAGTATGTCACGATGGGAAAGATAAAGAAATGGGAGGGGCATTAAAGGAAAGGAAGGCTAAAGGATGAAATGAGCAAGAGATGAAGGGAAGACGAAGGAAGCAGGCAGGGAATGAAGAAGAAGGACAGAGATGAATAGCTTATTGTGAGAAGGATGGGGGAGGAGTAGGATGTCTTAATCTTGATGCGAGTTGGATATGCAAAAAAGAAAAACACAACTGTAGATGGGGTCACACATAATTGAGGAATAACAGTATAAATATTCAAAATTAATATATCAGTTACAGCGAAAAACAACAAATGACAACAGTTCTACCCAGAATCACCAATTTCTGCATAATACCTCCTTCTCGGAGCGCGCCCCAGCCTGTGACCCAGCAGGACATGCCTGCAGGGAAGATGTGGGAGGAAGAGGGTAGGCAGATGGGTTGAATGGTGTTGGTGAATTCCAGCGGCTCCCTGAGTTCCAGCAGTGCAATGTCATAGTCAAAGGTCATCTGATTGTAGTTTGGGTGGGGGATGATCCTCTTCACTAATCGGAGCTGCACTCCATCCTGCTTGTACTGGTCCTGCATGCCACTGTAGGTTTGCCAGTTGGATGCAACAAGGTTCCTGTGGTAGCATCGTGGGGCAAAGGTTATGTTTCTGTACACGTGCGAGCCAGGATCGGTGAACCTATACCTAACAATATAATCATGTGTGCAATGCAATACAAGCCCAAAACAGTCCTGCAACATATGCTACTGTGAGGTTACAGTTTCTGTTGAGACAAAATGATAACACCTTCCAACATATAGCAATCCATTATAAGTAGGGCTAGGCAATATATCAATAATATATCAACATCAATATATGAGACTAGATAATGTTTTAAATTGTTGATATCATGATATGACACAAGCATTGTCTTTTCCTGGTTTTACAGGTTGCATTACAGTAAAGTGATGTACTTATCTGAATTTACCACATTGTTATGTCATTTGCCTTTACCCACTTTTTCATTATATCCATTTTTGGTGATTATATATCTAAAATCTCATTTTGTACATTTGTCGTGAAAGCACCAATAGTCATAACCCTACAATATCGTGGCAATATGGACACTGATGTATTGGGTCAAAAGCATTGTGACTTTTGATTTTCTCCATATTGCCCAACTAATTATACGCAACAAAAGGTATTTGGTTAGATTATTGTACTGGATTTCATTCAATGTTCATTATATTGTCTCCACACCTGTACAAAAATATGCAAATATACTACTTATTGTGATAGAAGACATATATGATAACTGTTGTGGCTTCCATATAAAGTAATCTGGAAAATGCTTGCAAATTCAATATAATTTTTGTATAGCAAATATCAAATGTGAATCTTTGAAAATTAACACATTCCTCAAAAACAACAAAGGTGGCTCAGGTCGAAAAGCATGGTTAGTGCTCCACCTACAGGGCACTCTGATGAATACAGCTCAATGCTTTCATAGATGAAATGTAAGTTTAGCCCCCTCCCTTCAAGGTTTTTCCAAATTAACTGCATCATCAGGGGCTAATTTTCAGACTTTGCAATTTGTATATAAATGGTCCTCCGATGTGCTTTTTTTCCTGCAGAATATGTCTGAGCATATTGCATAATGAGATGTAATCAATTCAAAAGTGCTTTTGCGCACCTCTCTTCTAGGGCAAATTCACCTGAGGAACAACTGTTTGACTGAAACTCACTCTGCGTTGCTGGTGACAAAGCAGTGGGAAGCCGAAAGGATCCACTTCTTAGATATGATGGAGGCCCCGCAAACATGCCCATAGGTCAGGAAGTGAAGGCTGACCTGCCAGGGCCACTCCCCCAACTCAGCGTTCTGCCCTCCTACGATGCGGTTCAGCTTATAGGGCCTGGTGCCACAAGCTGACATTTAACAGAGAATATAATTAGAGAGGAGGGGCGTTGAACGGTGAGTGCAAAATACTAGGTGAGACTGGCATTTGTGATCAGAGGGAAAAATCTGAAAATGAGATTAAGTTGACTGGAAGCTATCATGATGCAGGCCTTTGCTGTGAATCCTACTACAACTCTTTGGAATCCTAATAAGGCACACTGGCATATTAGCTGATCAAAAAACTGAAAAAAACACAGACACACCCTGAGGCTTAAATGGAGGAAAAAACAAAATCTTCAGAGATGACAAGCGCTGCTTTCAAAGACAAATGAAATAAATAAAGCAGTCAAGGCCTGGGGCTCTTTTCTAACAGACAGCCCTAATGCGCAGCTCAACCCAGCTCTTCTATAATCGAGTTTGAATGACACTGAAGAGATTAGATCCACTTTCAGCTGTTTTACAAATTGTAAAAAAATAAAAATAAAAAAAATGCTACATTTTCCAAGGTGGAAAGAGATTAAAACATTTCTTACCGCAGCTGGCCTCGTCAGAGTTATCAGAGCAGTCGCTGACACGGTCACATTCGGCATTCACCTTGGTGACACATTGGTTGTTCCCACACTTGAAGCTGTAGTCAGAGCAGGAGCCCACCGCTACAGTGAGGTGGAGACAGGTCCCAAAATCAAAACACATAGCGTATTTCAACCAAGCGTTTCAACCGAGCATTGCTAAGTAATAGTAATACTATGCAATCTAAGTGAGGCTTGAATGCACAATGCCTAGTGATTAAGGAGCAGATTGCATTGACTGGGGGCATTGATTGGGGTTTAGGTTTAATATCCCCCTTTATTCACAAAAGTGAAAATTAAAAGGAAATGCAAGAGAGCTCTGTGTGTGTGTGTGTGTGTGT
>NC_045738.1:6570566-6571778 GCF_008692095.1 Etheostoma spectabile | reverse complement strand
GTGTGTGTGTGTGTGTGTGTGTTTAGGAAATAAGGGAAGGAGCTAAAAGAGAATAGTGAAAAATACTTTTGAATTAAGAATGAAGTCTTCAGTGCAGCAGGGTTGTAAAATTCTAAAGTTTTACTGACAAAGGTTAATCACCTAATAGTTTGTAATTGTATAACATTAAAATCACTCTGGTGGAGCTTTTTTAAATGTGTGACTGGCTGTGAAAACAAATAAGTGCTACCACTTACCGCCTTCACAAGAGGCCTCGTCGCTTCCATCTTCACAGTCCTGTTTCTTGTCACACACAACTTCCTGGGGCATACAAACCCCGTTACCACAGCGCCACTCGCTATCATCACAACCTAGAGGCAATAAAACATAGTGAAGAGGAAATCATTATAAACATAAAGATGAAAACTTGAATAAAAGCACAAAACATCCCAATAAGTTTCAGGAGGACATTAGCGGTGAAGCCACGGTGGATGTTAGCATCAGTCTCCATTCTTCTTGTGTGCATTACACATGATTAAACGTCTGGAGGGATGCTGAGCAAATTGAGCTTCAAGGCATCAAACAAACTCCATTACCGATAAACTAATGACTGCACACAGCCCAGGAGTCAGTGACCAGAGCATTAGCAGTGGTGTGCCTTTAATGTTAACACAATTAGCATAGCATTAGATAGGGTTTGAATGCTTTAGAAATACTTACTGCAACTTTTCTCATCGCTCCCGTCTCCGCAGTCATTGACGCGATCGCACACCCACAGTTTTGGTTTGCACAGGCCATTGTCACAAGCAAACTGATCCTTCCCACACTCTGAGGTAATAGAAATGCCAAGTATTAGTGCAACAAAGGAAGATGCTTACAAGAGTGATTGGAAAAGGGCATGTTAACCAACACAAATTACAGGATATACCTTACACCAGTAGGTAAAGATAATTTGAAATAAAAGGTAATAGCTAGAGCCTTAAAGAAATAGTCACACACTTTCTTTTATTTCTTGCCAAGAATTTAATGAGAAGATAGATAACCCTCTCATGTTTGTAGGATACAGGCAGCAGCCAGTTAGCTTAGCTTAGCACAAACTGTCAACATTGTACAAGTTTGAAAAAGGGCTACCTTTACAGCTCACATTTTAAATTAAGTAACGGGATTGGATGTTCCAAATGCAGTTTATATCACACATATATATATATATATATATATATATATATATATATA
>NC_045738.1:6564561-6570556 GCF_008692095.1 Etheostoma spectabile | reverse complement strand
TATATATATATATATATATATATATATATATATATATATATCCAGCCACCGTGGAAATGTCAATGACCTAATGCGTCTTCCTGCAGTATGTGCTTAATGTTTGGAACTATACCTTTAGGGGCTGAGAGTGGTGGATATAGAAAACAGGATTAGAAATAAGGAGATTAGGAAAGACAGAAAAAGTTTGGTTGGGTCGAGGGGGAACTCACCGCACTTCATCTCGTCGCTCATATCACCGCAGTCGTTCCAGCCATCACACTTCAGTTCTTTTGCGATGCAGATGCTAGAGGCGCAGGCAAACTTGTTGGGGCAAGCTGCTCACAAAAACAAAGAAAAGAGGGAGGGAGCAGGAAGAAAAGGAGAGAAAGACGATGATGACCAATTGAGCGAGAGGGAGTGACAGTGTATGTTCGCAACATCTATCATGTTGCCAATGCTTGTCCCTGTTGATCAGAGCAATTAGAAATCCATTTCAGTCAAACTGGGAGACAACATAAAGAGCGCAGGGTGGAGTGCTCCTGACTGACAGTGGCAAATAAAATGGACCCAATAAACAAGCTCTCTGGTGATTAGTCTAGCGCTTCAGTTTCAATGCTGCAGTTTCTAAGCCTCTATGACTAAACAGCTCCTTTGACTGTCAGTCAGCTACTGTCTCGTAGCCTCTCAGACTACATGGTTACCTATCTCGCTCTGTAATGGCAGGCTACGAGTGTCAGTGTCACGTTGTAACGTTTCACCCATCTTGCCAAGTGTGGGTGGGAGACAAGACTTTAAACTCACGGTTTGCAGGATCGTAAGCGCTGTACTCGGCACTGAAGCCTTTGTCAGTGTAGGAGTCATCGGAGTGGAAGCTCACCATGAGGGTGTTGGTGTCGCTGGTCAGAGCCAAAGAGGAAATTTCGCCACAATACCTGGGACACAAGATCAATGTTTAAAGGAACATTCAGGTTTATTACAACTTGGGTTTAATTTTTGTATTACTAGTGGGTATGATGACAATGGTCTCACTAAAGTAAATGCTAAGATAAGAGTAAAAGGGCACCATTACTACAACAATGTCTAAAGGGGCGAGAAACAAGAGCAGTCAGAATAACAAGAAGTTGTTCTGTGAACTGTGACGGATGTTTTCTACAGATGGTATATAGAGTACCATTTAGGGTCATTTAAATGGTTTAAGTCTTACTTGTTGTCCATAACCTCCACATAGTCTTTGTGACAATCACGGGTGTCCACCCTGGGTTCTTTAATGCGGAACATGGTGAACTTCACCCGCACCTTGTTCCCAGCAGGGACCTACAGCACAGAGGAAAAGCTGATTGGTACTAACAACCTTATTTGGCATGTATGTCCCTCCTCCACATACACACAAAGACATATCTCTATCCCATGTAAATGCAAGCAGACAAGTTTGCAACAAACCAGGCAATGGGTGTATGTACGCACGCGCACACACACGTACACGCACACGCGCACACACAACACACACACACACACACACACACACACACACACACACACACACACACACTGCGGCTTAGCCAGAGCTGCGGCAGCAACAGCAGTCTGACAGATGAAGATAGAAGAGGTACTGAACAGCTTGGCTTCTATAGTGCTGTCTCAGCATTCCTCTCATGGCAGGCTAAGGATGGAGGAGGAGGAGGAGGAGGAGGAGGAGGAGGAGGAGGAGGGGTTTCAGGTAGAGGAGGGGACCAGCGTAAGGAGCAGAGTGTTGCAAACCTTGATGGTCCAATGGCAGTCCACTGTAGGAGGATAGAAGCTGGGGTAAAGTGGAGAGGTAAAGACTCCTTGATTTTCAGAAAGGATGCCACCACAGGCTCTAACTGAAAGGAAAACAAGTCATATATTTACATTTGAGCATAACACAAAGGGTTTAAATATTAACAGAACTAAACAAATTGAGTTAAATTGTTGTAGATAAAGTACAGAATGCAGCTGATGGTAAGTGCTGAAAATGTCTTAATTACCGTTGGACCTGAGTTTGGTGCTATACACGGCCTGGAATCCAGCCCTATGGATATCCGAGTCAGTTATCAAATTAATCAGCATGATGTTGCCGGATGACACCACTGCCAGAGGGTTGGAGGGGGGCCTCTGCCCACACTTTCTGTGAGAGAAGGGTGAGTAGTCAAGCAAAATGGTACACAAACCAGGTACAATTACAGAATCAGAAAGAGGTGTTTGCCACAAATTCTAGTAAACACAACCAGAAAGCGTGAGCTGAACGCCTGATGCATTTACTGACTGGAGTTTTGCTCTTTCTTAAGATGTGAAAAATTATAGAGCTGTAATTCCTTTTAGTCAGAAGCACTAAAAACATCAATTTGGCAAAACAAGTTTAAAATGCTTAACAGAAAAAAGATATTTGAAAGGAAATCAATAGTTAAGTAGAGATGGGTAGAGTAAGAGATGAATAAGGAGAGATGTGCCAGCACTAGATAGAAATTGCTTAGAGTTTCAAAATCAAACATTAGGTACATAAGCAAAAAGTTTCAGCATTGCTAGCGGCAGAGCAGTGGAGGTGTGAATGACATTGCAAGAGCAGCAATACATCTACCTCTGGTAGAATAATGTCATTATACAGTATTATATTATGGCTCTCATAAACACCATGTCACCTTGGATAAAGTTGATTGCTCAATAGCTTTATAAAAATGTTATGCATCACTTGGTAAGGCATATTTGTTGGGCAATAGTTTCTGAGTTGGAAATTGCCTGCAGCTACAAATGATGTTGCATTCAGGAGCCTTTACTTTCAGAATCATAGCCCTCCCCCATAGACAAAGTGCAATTACACACAGTGGTGCAGTAGGATTCAGGTTGGCAACCTTAACAGATTTGAAAGCAGAGGTCTTTTTGAGCCAACTCAATCTCACTGAGGTCTCAAAAGTTAACAATAAAATGAGACATGCCGTGGTAAAGGCTTCAGGGCCAAGAAAATAAATAAAATAAAAAGTTGTAATCAGAAATCCAGTGAAAGGAATGCAGTGAAACATGTTTTCCACCCACATCAAAAGAGCTTTTACTCCTAAATCCCTCTGCAACATTTCAGTCAAGTGATTCCTAGAGGCTGTCCTCTGGGAATCATGCACAACTATATTTCCACTCTGATCGTCAAGGCTAAATAAAAGAGACAAATGTTGGTTGAGCCCTATCAAACAAACCCTGCTAACAAGGTTTAAGGCAAAATGAGAATATGATTTGTCTCACAATTTGATGTACTGTGGGAGCAAAAACTTGTCAATTTACTGGTTTTCTCTTCCTCTCAGGGGAGAGGGCATGCCGCAATGGAAATGGTCCTCATTACGGCTGCACAATATCTTTTTTTTTTTTTATTCACCGCAATATCCACTAGAGAAGAATATATATATATATATATAACGCGAAAGGCTGCAACATATAGCAAAAGACACTACAAGATGTTTTGTTAGTTGAAAGAAAATATAGTAGTAGAAAACTGCAAATTAAAATGTAACTCATTCTTTTTTAAGTGGTGCCTTTTATGTTCAATTCAATGTTCAAATTGTTCAATAAAATAAATAAAGGATTTTCTTTATTTGTTTTAAATTCAACAAGAAATTTGTTGTATTTTAGAAGAATACTGAAAGTAATATCGTTAGTGATATTCCACGCATATGGCCTTTTTTTACTAATATCGCGCAGTGCAAGGAATACTGCATGGCATAGGCTTCTTCGAGTAAATAGTATAATTAAACCTGATCCAGAGAGATTTTACTTTTTAAAAGCACCAGAATGACCTTGTACCATGAACTACATGTTTCTTTTAAAAAGACTCCGACTTACATTGTGATGGCCTGAGAGTCATCTGGACTCAAAGAGTCATAGATGGAGACAAAGTCATGATTGCAGTCATCCTCAATGTGGAAAAAAGGGAAAGCGACAAATATGACGCTGTCCTCTGCAGCTCGGATTTGCCACTGACAACGGGACTTGGTGGGGTAGCCTGTGGGGTACCCTGGTGACATAAACATTTTTTCCGTTTCTTCAGCCTCCAGACGGTAGAAACAGTCATCTGGAAATAAGAATATTGGGAATAATACAGTGATTGTCATTGTGTTTTGTATCCTGCACATTTAAACTAACTTGTTTTCTTAAAAAACATTAACAGAAAAGTTTTTTTCAGTTTTTCATTGGAATGTTTTTTTTTTATTATCCAAAGATTCTGAAAATTATGTTTTTTATGTTTTTCATGCAATCATTTTTTTTTAATTATGCATAGCAATGACTTTGCACTACAAATTACACAGTTGAACACTTTATTCACAAGTTCTGCCATCCTTTATGTCATAGATGTACAGTATGTAAAGACAGATTCATGTCCAGATAGTACAGCTACTCTGCTAATGCAATGTAATGTAGTCTAATCATCTCAAGGTAATAAATCAGCAGACAGTGTCAAAGAAAAGTGTTTTGCATGAATGATTGAAACCTTTATTGTCCCAAGGGGAATTTGTTTTGCACTCAAGGGAGCCACAATTAAGCCCCTACAACAGTAAAACAATAAAAGATAATAAAAAGACAATAGTGCATAGCGACTGACTCGCTCTGGCCTGATACAGGGTTCTCAATCTCTGACTAGAGCAGCACATGTACAGTAGAGGCCAGGCCAGCAATTCGTTACAGACTGGCAGGGGGCTGAGCATCTAGCCAGCTGGAAAATTACAACTGCGAGTGATTGAAACGGGACATGCCGTACTCACCGTCTCTGGGGTTCCTCACCATGCGAGGATCTGTTACTGGAGACAGAGAGAAGAAGCAGTCAAACATGAGGAAAGGTAAGAATGGGTCGCTAATGTTGGGTGGTTGATAGGATTTGATGCATGAGCCTAAAATATTTGGGTTGCACATTTTCTGCGGTTAAGAGAACCGGTGATGGTGTGTAGCTCCTTCTGCTCAATCTCACAATGCCCTCCAGCAGTAAACCCATACATCTCTGTCTAACTATATGGGACAGCAACATCCAATCATAACCACAGAAATCCTTTTAAAGAAGACCAAAAACCACTGAGTCACAGGGCCAGAGCTTGGCAAGAAGCCAGGATGTGGACAAATGCAATGTAAATGGTGAGAGGAAGGAAGGAAGAAAAATGTCTGTCTCAAGCCAGGCCAGAGCCCAGATTATATCATTAGAGGATCCAAAAAGGTATACAATGCACAATCTTAGATGCAGCACAAGCAGAGAGGTCTTTCTTATCTGTAATCATCTTATCAGCACAACTCAGAGTGAGCTCCTATAATACAAACAGAAAGCATACCAATGATAAAATAGGAAAATACCAATGCTAATAGGAAATGACAATTACCTCATTCACAGTATATTTGTATTCAGAGAGCTTTATCTTTGCTGATTGTTAAATGTCATAATCTGGAGCCAGTTGTAGTCCCATGTTTCTGCCCCTTGGTGTGACCCCCTCCCTCCCTCCCACCTGGCCCTGGTGGTACCTACATGAGGCAGTGACATCAGTGATCTTGACAAGCACGTGGTTCCCCAGGCTGCGCTGCCCCTTAATGCCATTCTCCAGTACCTTCAACACCCGCATCTCCGAGAACTGCGGCACAATCTCCAGGTCTTCGACTGGAATATCAAATTGGGTCCAATAGAAGGCCAACATACCCTCACTGGTGTAAGCAGAGGTGAGAGAGAAATTGATGGAGGGTTGGAAGTGAGAGCATAAACACTTGTTACTGAAAAAGCAAAAATTAGTGGAATATGGGTGATTTTGATTACTGTGAATCACAAAAGTCAAAGCACTAGCTGAATGCTCTGTGAGCTGTCGGGATCTAGTGCAACTGTTAGTACAGCACTTCACAATCCACTACAGTGCAATGCTACACACATAACTGGGTGTGGTCACAAGACAGCATCTAACATTTGGAATTTTTCCATTAATGGTACTTGCTCGACTCGCCCGCAGTGACCCATCCTCCTTTTTCCATTACAGATTAGTACCGCCCT
>NC_045738.1:6554126-6564551 GCF_008692095.1 Etheostoma spectabile | reverse complement strand
CCCCCCCCCATCTGTCGCTAGCAATGATGACGCAGTGAATAGTGACGATTCTTTCTGACCAATCAGTAGCCTGCAGGTTTTCATGTCACCTTTTGGTATCGCCTCAGCTTGATTGGAACCTCGACTGAGGTAGTACTAAAAAAAGTACCTGTTAGCAGGTATCAGGGACTTTTTATCGTAATGGAAAACCAAAAGGTGAGTAGAGTCGAGGTGAATCAAGTAGGTACTGTGCAGTGGAAAAACCCCAATTGCTTTAGGTTGATCCAAGAAACAGATTTAAAACTTTAAACTGACTGAGACTTCAAATGCCTACAGACAGTCATGCAACAAAGCTTTACCTTCATACAAGATTTAGTGTAAAGTTTATTTTTTTTACATTAAGTTTTCACTATATGTTCAGCAGTATAAAGGAAAAAATAGAGGAGCTCAAGATTTCACAGTACCTGAATGCAGTGATCTGAGACTTAGTGTAGTACTTTTCAAGGAGTGGATCTTTCTTGTAGTTTTCCTTAAGCTGTTTAGAGAAGATGTATTTTGAGAAGAAAGCTACTGAAAAGAACATGTACAAGATTTCTGCTTGTCTGCCTAAAGACAAAAGTACAAATTAGCATGTTAACATTAAAACCGATTTCCATGAAAAGCACACAACAATGGGATTCTCAATTAACTGGTTTGTCGTTAGCAGCAGTGAGCTGCAAACTGTGTCAGACAAGGCTGTAGTCATACTTTGTGGGCTTAAATGCAGGTCACCAACATATTTTATGCATGTAAGGCATTATCTAACCTCAAGTGCTTGTTGTGGAAAAAAGGGAAAAGAACAAGCTTCAGAAGGATGAGCAGATGTCATTTGGTAATAAAAGCCCAAAGTGACATGGAGAAAGAGCAAAGGGGATGTTCCTGGGACAAAGAGTTCCGTTATCATAAAACATTAACACCAATTTCAAAATGGCCATTTCTAAAGTTAAAGTCAGCAACATTAAATATGAACCCATTGCTATTTTATTAAAACAATTTAAGACACACAGATAACATACAGTATTTAAGGACTCCAAAGGCAGGTGGTGTAAAAGTGACGTTGGTTAAACATGTTGCCTCAATCTCAAAAGGTGCCTTAGCTCAGCAGTTTACTTAAAACTATAGTCCATAAGTTGTATCAATCATGTTAACAGTAACCTAGATCTGAAGATATTCCTCTAAAGTGGTCCTTTTTGTTATTGCATCAAAGTGCAAACCTAGCACACCATGAAGCTCCCCCCCCCCCATCATCTAGTCATCTAATACTCCAGCTCTACCCTAATCCTCATCCAACACCCTCGCTTCAGTAGCTTTTTTTCCCCGAGAATGACATTTGAGCGAGTTCTCTCTTTTTTTGCTATCAACATGCTCCTAAGTAGCGCTACAAACATCTCCACTGCCTCCAATAATAGGAGATGCTGTGGAGGGAATTACAAAGAGGATGTACAGCGCATATTCCACCCACGTAACTGTGCCTTCAGCTGTTTCTGTGCAATGGTAGGGGCGTTTTTAAAAAGCATTTCCACAATGCCAAACAACTAATCCTCAATTAGAGAATGGAACTGAGTATAACACTGCTCAAAATAATTAACAATAAACACTGTAGATGATAGAAAGGGAACAAAAATAGGAAAGTCATCTTCTTTGGGTGTCAAACTCACAATTGCTTCCAGGTTGACTGCCAAATCCTCGAATTCTTTTCCATTAGTATTCTCCAGCTCCTGTTCATACGGGACACCAACAAACTGTATATGCCCACTGAAGACCCGTGTCGATGGGCTGAGCTGCTTACTTGAAGTGGCTTCTGAATCAGCATCTTTAACTTGGAGGAGGCAGATGAGAGGTAAGTGTTTGATCAACAAAATGATATAAGACAGCTGCTTCTGATTAAATGGGAGACTATACAGGGTTACAGACCCTAAATCACCATTTTAAAGTTGTGCAGTGTGATCTCATATCAGGCACACAGTTTGGCTCTCAGAGCAATTAAAACAGCCAGTTGACTCAAGAGGTTGTTTATGGAGACTTCAGAGGCCTTTTTATCAGACCCGGTATGTGCAAATGACAGGGAAGCTGTGCCATGACATTTTTCTCCATTGCATTATTTAAGGAGAAAGTCAGAGCTGTCAAATAGGCCAACACTAATAGGAAATTACAAAGTCCAAACAAGCCACTCTTAACTCAAAGTGATGTGTTCCCAGCAAGTGGGAGTGATGCAGTTTCTGATGTTTTGCCTGTCTTGGCATTAACTGATTTTAAAAATCTAAATATTCACAATTTCTCATTTAATTTTATTAAGAAAAACCTTGATTTATGTACAAAAATGTCCAACATCTTTGGATTTTCGTCATCTTTAACTTACCCATACATTAAACAAAAAAAAAATCATAGTCCTGTACGTCAAATCTCTACCGTGGATGATATAGAAGAGGAAAGCTTTCTATTATACTCACAGACAAACAACCAAATGAGAAACGCTGCAATGGCCGCAAGGATGAGAAGAGCCACAAGGACCCCGATCAGGATGCCGACCTTCCGCTTTGATGAGACCTTCTCTTTGCTGGTTAAGAAGTCAATCCGCTCTTGATGGCCATTGCGGCCCTGATGCAGTAAAGGAGCAAAACACAGTCAGTGAACATACAGCAAGTAGGTCATGTTAAGGTTTAGGGCTGCACAATTAATCACAATTTTATCAAAATCACAATTTGAACTAGTGCAATATCCAAATCGCAGGGGGGTGCAATATTTGTTACAGGCAAAAATATTCTACATTAAAGTATTGTGGTGCAGCAGAGACATCCCGGCCTATAAATGGTATCCTACAGACTAACGAAAACATTCGTTGTTTGGTACAGATACTTGCAAAAAATTAAAACTTCAATTTTTTTTGGAAATATTTGTCAATGAAAATGAGAATAATTACACAAAAATGATCATCCCCTCCAATATCCTGAATCATATCAAAATCGCAATATCAGCCAAAATAATCTCAATTAGATATTTTCCTAATATCATGCAGCCTTATTCAGGATGCTGGTAACATTTACTTTGGATACACTGTGAAAAAAGTGGGAGAATTGTTCTCATTACAGTAGCACTAACCTCTGCTTCAACCCAAACCAGAAGATAAAAAGACAACAACAAAAAAAGAACTCTGACAAAAAGATACCCAACTCATTCTACAAGAATTTCAGCTTCTGACTCTTCTCACATGCTTCTACATAGATAAAATAAAGACTGCACAGTAGTTAGTTGTGAACCACCAAAAGATTAGTTTGGATATATGCAGCTATAGCTCACACATAAATTAATTTGTTTTAAATGGTAGGATAATGGTTTGCCAGTGTCAGATGGGATTTTCTACAAAGGAAAAAAGAGAAACAACACTGGAAACACACTAATCCCAAAAAAGAAGATACATGCATCAATCTTGTATTAGAGAAACATCTTTGACCTGTCGAGTTTGTACTCGAGGAATAGATTATTTGCAGAATGGCATAAAACAAACAATAGTTTTACGTTTCAATACTGAAACTGCAAAGACATGTTTTTTTTTTGTTTTTTTTAAACATGATGTGAACCGTCTTACGTCCCAATGTGACATGTTCAAACATGCAGCCAGGCATATAGTACCAAACACAACTGGCAAAACCTGTTTGGTAAGTGTGACAACACTCCTTCAATCATACCATCATACACACATACGGGCATTGAGAAATTTCATGATAACTTAGGGAGTCCTTGTAGAGATTATGGGCTTGCTGCTTTAGGCTGTGTTTGTGCATGTGTCTGTCGATACTGTGTGCATGTGTCTGTTGTTAAGCTTTCTCAAGTGGGCGGACTGAGAGAAAGGTTTCAGGCTGGTTAGTAATCAACACACAACGAATTCAGTGCCGGTAGCCCATGAGTGAAGAAGCCCGAGTACCATTAGGAATGGAGAATCACTTTGGTATTAAATCAATTTGTCAGATTTGCTGCCCCTTAAGACGGGGGCTCAATTACATGAGTCTAGATGATAACTCATGGCAATTAAGGCCTATTCTTACCCAGCTCAGGCTTCAGCACATGCTTTCAAATTGGAATCTCTAACAGCAATCATGGGCCAAAATGAGCAGAATCATTAGAGATGGGGTCAGCAAGTGCTCCAGGGTCTCTCTCTCTCAGTCACCCTGATCATAGCCTAATAAAACCATTACATGCTCTTCATCATCCCATTCTTCACTCCTAGAAAGAGACACCATCCCATGTTTTAACTGTGTAGCTTTTCTTTTTAAATACCAGCTCAGTGTGTTATGCCATTATGAAACAGGAAGTAGTGCTATCTGTCTCTCAACACTGACGGAAGAAAAGCCACAACATGATGATGCAAACTACAAGTGTCAATGTTTGACAAGAACGCTATTAAAATTGCTGGTAAACATTTTGTCTTGACAGTGTCTATGTATTTCTAAGAAGTCTAACCAGTTTTGCAAGTGGGAAAATAATTAACACTGCTGTGAGACGTCGTTTAAGAAAAAGAAAAAAAAGAAGCAGAGTTACAACTGTCCCTATTATACTGCAGTATACGGTATTTAAAAATTAAGACGTAAGGCTCCTATGGTTTTTTGAGACCAGTTGTCTGTCTCTCTCTCTCTCCCTCTCTTTCTCTCTCTCTCTCTCTCTCGTAAAACTAAACGGCGCCAATTTTGGGAGGAAATCTGTCCTCTGCATATTGACCATAGACTGTTTATTGCACATGTGTGACGTCACCCATTGGTTTGTGGAAATATGCTATGAGTTGTCGAGTTTGCCGTTACAGGCACAGGCATCCTGGTTGCAGATGTGACAATTTTAGACAAGAAGCTTACACTCTGCGTTATAAAAATGTTTACTGAGGTATTGAATCAAGTGAGAAGTGGGATAATTTCTCACAGACTTCAGCAGAAACCAACCTCCTCACGCAACCACACGTGTCTCCTCCTGCTGGAATCCAGATTGAATGCGGGTTTAAGGCACTTCCGCATTTGCAGCACTGTGCAGAACTGGATGCATTGTCAATTCATATTTACAGTCTATGATATTGACAAAGAGCAGAGTCCGACACACGCTCGCAGTGGTGCGGACGGAGCAAACTACGTCACCTCTGCAGTTTTGTTGAAGTCACGCCAATGCTGATAAAGTAGTTTTAAGTCCACGCAGACACCTTTTACTACAATATGATATAAATGGCGAGGCAAAAGCAGTTGCAGTGCTGTTGACACAACGGTGGTTTCTATGCCCTGCTGGGTGACTGATAGAATGAGCTTGTAAAGCAAGGCAACGTTCTTTCTACAGCACCTTTCAGCAACAAGGCAATTCAAAGTGCTTCACATGAAACATTACAGAGCATTTAAAAACAGTCATGATGAAAATAAAAACAGGCCAAGAAAGTATAATATACAGATGAGAATAAAAGTTATAGTAAGTAAGAAATTAATAAGTATTCAATTTAATAGGTTATAGGGACGGGTTTGGGAGGAGGGAGGGATTTTATTTTTATTTTTGTTTAATTTCTATTAGTGTAAAATATTCTAAATAAATAACATAATGCTTTAATTAAATAGGTTTGGAATTTGTTTTACAACTGAATTTGTTTTGTAATTACATAAGGAAAGTACAGAAAAAAGTGCTGTTGGGTAACAGGAACAGAATTTCAAGTATCAGGACTAGTTTTGGTTCAGAAGTGAAAGGTACCCAACCCTACTGTATACTGATTTTATGCGTTATTACATTAATTTGATAACTGCATATACTGAAACATTTTTCAACCAGGTTAAAGCATCAGAAATTAGACAATTTTTCACTGTGTCCTTTTGATACTTAAGTATGTGTCCCTCTGTTAAGTAAAATTTTAAATGCAAGACTTTATTTTACATTAACTGAGGGAACAGATCAAGCTACTTTTGTAGATCCAATCAGGACGCATCCTTACCAGGTGCCCGAACTACCTCAACTAAGCTAAGGCCATATGGTAAAAATTAAAGATTTAATAATAATGTAATAATTACACCTTATAACAATGTCTTATTTCACCAGATCCAATCAAATCTGCCATGTTGACCTTCATTTTCAACGCTCAATAAATCAAACATCAATATGTAATGCTACAGAGCACAGGGCTGCAGAAACCTCAGAGCAGTGATCCCAAATAACTTTAGTCATGTGGATTATTTTTGTTTCAGTTCTCAGCTGCCACACATGAATAGAGGAAGATATAAGAATTTTTAACTAATAAAGATGACCAAGAGCAGAGTGAAAAGAAACTGAAACCTAAGCGATTGGCACCAACAAAGTAATTTTATATTCTGAAGTTCAGTCATGCAATATGTGGCATTAGTACGCGTCCTAAATCCTTACAGAAAGTGAAGTAGGCATACTAATCTACTGACTCTCTCTACACATGGAAATTGACTGTCAGGCAGATTTGTCTCAATAGATAAGTAACATTACTGACACTTCAGTAAAAGAAACATGGTACATACGGTGAAACTGGTTTGTAAGTCAGTTCTGTATCTGCATGTGAGAAAACAACCTTTATTTTGTTTTTTTAACCTTTGCCCAGTGATATCCCAGACTGTTCTTCTCTGTTGACCTAGGGTGGCTATAGACTCCCAAGAGACTCCTCCGATGCACATGAAGCATCTTGCTTTAGTTACACTTTACTTACACTTGAACAGATCCGAGTAATCATTCATGTTAAAATATTTAATGATTACAACACCTGTAACACTTTGGGCTGTCCCTACTGTGACAAAACAAAATGGCTGGTTTAACAAAAAGGCCTACGGACTTCAACTACTTATTTCATGTCTCAGACAGTCAGTCAGTTGAGTCCTGTCTCCACCTAAGGGTAGCAAAAACACCCCAGATGATCCTATAACCCCTTGTCATAATTTTCTATGCAGCATGTAGGCAATATGCGATTTAATTATGTGCAGCCTGGTACTCTTTTTATGTGCAAATTTAAATCAATGGATGCCTATAATTGAGACTATGAAATAATTCAAGGCCAAGGCACCTAACAACTACTGTATAACTAACAACTAACATTTATAAGAGTTCATGGAGACTGACTTTGGTGCCATCTCGTTTTCCATTGAACTTAGTTCCACTATGCATTTGTGTTACCGTAGCAAGGCATATTTCTTGGTGCTCCACTGTCCAGGCTGCAGCCATACAGTCTTGACATACTCTGAACATTTTCCATGGGTTATAAAGTAGTCAGACAATGCAGTCATAGTTTCACAGTGTCACAGCACACCCTGTGAGACACCAAACATTCAGCTCTGGGTTAGAGCTCAAGAGTTGTGATGCTCGTTTGCAAACAAATTGTTCTTTTGGAACGACTCTTGAAGCTGAGTAGGTACTTTATTTTTGGCGAAACTGGCCCAAAAAAACAACAACATAATAACCTTTAAGCATATTGTAATTGTAAAGTGTATATTGTAAAGTGGTCTCATAAAAAACTAGACTCCTGCATTGTCTCCTTGGCTTTGTTTTAAGGCCTAAGTAAATCTAGCAATCACATTAAACTTTGGCCAATCACAGATAATTTCAGAGAGAGAGTTCCTATTGGCTATTATGCAGATGTGCACATGCACGTCTCTTTTGGTGAGAGTTCTGTTTACCGTAGCCAACAGCTCAGGGCTGCAGCTTATTCAAGGCTAAACTATTACATAAGAGAATGTATTGTCATCCATCTATATACATTAGCCT
This sequence comes from Etheostoma spectabile, assembly GCF_008692095.1. Taxonomy (NCBI): domain Eukaryota; kingdom Metazoa; phylum Chordata; class Actinopteri; order Perciformes; family Percidae; genus Etheostoma; species Etheostoma spectabile. Next base: position 6,556,802 of record NC_045738.1, on the reverse strand, counting down.
TCTACATGGACTAGAGGCTGCAACACCGCCTACTGCTGCCATTGCACCTCCATAACATTGTCAGACTAACAATGGATAGTTTTTTTTTTTTTAAATGATAATAAAATTGATGCAGCACACCCAGATAAATAATCTTATTTATTCCATACATTATTCACCCTTGTCAGAACATGGCACCTACAGTATCCACAATGCAACTAGACCACCAGTTAAAAATGTGGACAACAGACGCAAATAATCTAGCCTCAAGGAGGCCTGGCAAACTCGGTTCCTTTTAAGGATTCGGGTTATTCTGAGTCACTCACTAAACTGATCCGGGTTGTGTGAGCCACTTGAATCACTATTGATCTATAGGCAAGCTGAGGCAAGCTTGCAGTGTTTTGGACTGTCTGCTTGACCTAATGGCATTTTAATATACTACATTTAAACACCAAACCTACAGTAGGCCTAGCTAGGCTACATGCAGAACATTGTATGTTATTTTAGAAGTGAAAGAATGGCTTTTGTGGCTTGTGGATTTTCTTTACCCTGACTCGAGGAGAGACTTCACTCGCTCGTCTGCTACAGATTCACTCATGACAACGTAGCCGGCTGATTCGCGCTTAGCGCTGGGTATCGTTTGGATTTTTCAGATACCGGGGCTAAAGCAATATTTTTAAAATTGTGCTGGTGCCTAAACGGTGCCTGAACCGATAATTTAATAAAGCTAAAAAAGAAGGGTACTAAACAACAGTCGGCAACATTAAAGATCTCGGGGGGAGCAGCTCCAGCAGGGGACCCCAAACTTCCCTTTCCCAAGCCACATTAACCAGCTCCGACTGACGGATCCCGAGGCCTCCCTAGGGAGGTGCCCAGGAGGCATCCTTACCAGATGCCCGAACTATCAACTAAGCTAAGGCCATATGGTAAAAATTAAAGATTTAATAATAATGTAATAACTACACCTTATAACAATAACTTATTTCACTGGTAAATTGTGAACGACAGAAACAACCACAAGATGGGAAAAGGGTATTTTACAATAACTAATGAATGCACCACGAGGCTACCTGTTTTAAAGCCCATGTTGCAAGTTAACCACCACTGTTGATTATTGGGTACAAAAAGCACTTAAATAGAATATCGATTTTTAAAAATGTCTCCAAATAGTTTTAAAAGTTAGTTTTTGGTCATTTTTGGTATTCGCGGTTTATGGAGTCAATTCGGCGATGACGTCACTCAAGGGAGTTAAGTCTCAGCTGGCACTAGAACTACGTGACTGACTGGATGAGAAGAGGAGGAAAGGCCAGCAGCCGAATAATTACCAACCTGACAACGTGAGAGGGCAAATGAGGAATTGTCAAGATTGTGGGGAAGTCTCCTTCATTTATCTCTTTATTTAGCAACGCAGCAGTGCATACAATGACTTACTTTTTACTGTCAGTGAATAGCAGCGGTGAACGTCAACGTTTTCTCTCGATCTAGTTACAGGGATCATGTCGTTAGTTCAGATAAGTACTGGCACACATATCTAGATATAGGAATAGAAGGCATCCCAGAGTGTTATTTCTAAGTGTTTACCTCTAACCTCCGGTGAAAACGTGTCGCTGTTTGGCCGGTGCTTGTGTGTGTGGCGGCGAAGCTGCGGTGGAGAGCGGGTGCTGTAGGGGAGTGAGCCATAAATGAAAATAATGTCCAGGATCTCAGGGGAAAGAAACGATATGCGTGTCTCCATTTCAAACATCACTGCAGGTTGATTGTGGGCGACAACGCTGTCGTGGTTAGCTTACCGAACCTCTACTGCCAAAGTTGCTGGCTATACAACGTTAATCCGCTAGCATCCATACAGGCTAACTATAGCCATCTAGCTTTGTGCGTAACGTAACAAAAACCCACCCATCTCGTAGGAGCGAAGCTTATTATTCCATTCAATACAATTATGGTACAAAAGGTGCACTAATGCCACATGTATGATGTTGACAACATGGACGCATATATAGGCAACACCAAAGGCAGTCGTAATATTTACCTAGCAGGCTAGCTAACGCTGTTGTGATTACGTCTGGCGGCGTAGCGTTAGCTCTCTCTAAACTTGTGAAAAGCTGAACAACATCCCCCGTCTAAGCTTGTTTCACTTTCAGATCTTTGAGTTCTTGGTTACGTCCGTCTTTGAAAAAATCGGCGGCCAGCCTAACCGGAACCAAAAATTGTACCCACCTTCTCCTACTAGCTAGCTAACTACAGCTAAGCAGCTAGCGTAGCTAAAACCTAATAAAACCGGTATGCTAGCTATAGCTAGTCTATGTCTCTCTCTTCCCCCTCTCTGCGCGATCAATCTCTCTATCCCTCTCTCTATCTCATCTCTCCATCTCCGTCCCATCAATCTCTCCTCTCCCATCTCTCTAAAAATAGTAGCTATCCATACTGTCTATCTATTATATGTCCCTATCTATATAATATATATAATATATATATAGGGGCGTAATGTATGTTTGTATATATTTATAATTATACTACTATAATATATATATATATATATATATGTATGTATTTAGATCTATCATCTTTGCTGTTTGCGAATAGCACCAACACTCTTTTTCTTCTTTTTGCCTTTCCTTTTCCTAACACCCTGGGTGTCCTGTTCTAGTCTTCCTAGTTGCTATCCCATCTGTACCCCATGGTCCCTCTCTCTAATGT
>NC_045738.1:6553981-6554101 GCF_008692095.1 Etheostoma spectabile | reverse complement strand
TTTGGCCGGTGCTTGTGTGTGTGGCGGCGAAGCTGCGGTGGAGAGCGGGTGCTGTAGGGGAGTGAGCCATAAATGAAAATAATGTCCAGGATCTCAGGGGAAAGAAACGATATGCGTGTC
>NC_045738.1:6553777-6553971 GCF_008692095.1 Etheostoma spectabile | reverse complement strand
ACATCACTGCAGGTTGATTGTGGGCGACAACGCTGTCGTGGTTAGCTTACCGAACCTCTACTGCCAAAGTTGCTGGCTATACAACGTTAATCCGCTAGCATCCATACAGGCTAACTATAGCCATCTAGCTTTGTGCGTAACGTAACAAAAACCCACCCATCTCGTAGGAGCGAAGCTTATTATTCCATTCAATA
>NC_045738.1:6531506-6553752 GCF_008692095.1 Etheostoma spectabile | reverse complement strand
ATATATGCGTCCATGTTGTCAACATCATACATGTGGCATTAGTGCACCTTTGTCCATAATTGTATTGAATGGAATAATAAGCTTCGCTCCTACGAGATGGGTGGGTTTTTGTTACGTTACGCACAAAGCTAGATGGCTATGTTAGCCTGTATGGATGCTAGCGGTTAACGTTGTATAGCCAGCAACTTTGGCATAGAGGTTCGGTAAGCTAACCACGACAGCGTTGTCGCCCACAATACAACCTGCATGATGTTTGAAATGGAGACACGCATCGTTTCTTTCCCCTAGAATCCTGGACATTATTTTCATTTATGGCTCACTCCCCTCAGCACCCGCTCTCCACCAGCAGCTTCGCCGCCACACACACAAGCACGGCCAAACGCGACACTTTTTCACCGGAGGTTAGATAAACACTTAGAAATAACACTCTGGAGTGCCTTCTATTCCTATATCTAGATATGTGTGCCAGTACTTCTTCTGAACTAACGACATGATCCCTGTAACTAGATCGAGAGAAAACGTTGACGTTCACCTGTGCTATTCACTGACAGTAAAAAGTAAAGTCATTGTATCAGCTGCTGCTTGCTAAATAAAGGAGATAAATGAAGGAGACTTCCCCACAATCTTGACATTCCTCATTTGCCCTCTCACTTTGTCAGGTTGGTAATTATTCGGCTGCTGGCCTTTCTCTCCCTTCTCTCCCAGTCAGTCACCGTAGTTCTAGTGCCAGGCTGAGACTTAACTCCCTTGAGGACGTCATCGCCGAATTGACTCCATACCCGCGAATACCAAAATGACCAAAAACTAACTTTTAAAACTATTTGGAGACATTTTTAAAAATGATATACATATCTTAAGTGCTTTTTGTACCCAATAATCAACAGTGGTGGTTAACTTGCAACATGGGCTTTAAAACAGGTAGCCTCGTGGTGCATTCATTAGTTATGTAAAATACCCTTTTCCCATCTTGTGGTTGTTTCGTCGTTCACAATTTACCAGTGAAATAAGTTATTGTTATAAGTGTGTATTTATTACTTATTATTAATCTTTAATTTTTACCATATGGCCTTAGCTTAGTTGATGTTCGGGCATCTGGTAAGGATGCTCCTGGGCACCTCCCTAGGGAGGCCTCGGGATCCGTCAGTCGGAGCTGGTTAATGTGGCTTGGAAAGAGTTTTGGGGTCCCTGCTGGAGCTGCTCCCCCCGAGATCTTTAATGTTGCCGACTGTTGTTTAGTACCCTTCTTTTTAGCTTTATTAAATATCGTTCAGGCACCGTTTAGGCACCAGCACAATTTTAAAATATTGCTTTAGCCCCGGTATCTGAAAAATCCAAACGATACCCAGCGCTAAGCGCGAATCAGCCGCTACGTTGTCATGAGTGAATCTTTAGCAGACGAGCGAGTGAAGTCTCTCCTCGAGGTCAGGGTAAAGAAATCCACAAGCCCAAAAAGCCATTCTTTCACTTCTAAATAACATACATGTTCTGCATTAGCCTAGCTAGGCCTACTGTAGTTTGGTGTTTAAATGTATATTTAAAATGCCATTAGGTCAGCAGCAGCATCCAAAACACTGCAAGCTTGCCTCAGCTTGCCTATAGATCAATAGTGATTCAGTGGCTCACACAACCCGGATCAGTTATGAGTGACTCAGAATAACCCGAATCCTTAAAAGGAACCGAGTTTGCCAGGCCTCCTTGAGGCTAGATTATTTGCGTCTGTTTGTCCACATTTTTAACTGGTGGTCTAGTTGCATTGTGTGTACTGTAGGTGCCATGTTCTGACAAGGGTAATAATGTATGGAATAAGATGATTTATCTGGGTGTGCTGCATCAATTTTATTATCATTTAAAAAAAAAAAACTATCCATTGTTAGTCTGACAATGTTATGGAGGTGCAATGGCAGCAGTAGGCGGTGTTGCAGCCTCTAGTCCATGTAGAAGGCTAATGTATATATGATGAGCAATACATTCTCTTATGTAATGTTAGTTAGCCTTGAATAAGCTGCAGCCCTGAGCTGTTGGCTACGGTAAACGAACTCTCCCACAAAGACGTGCATGTGCACATCTGCATATAGCCAATGAACTCTCTCTCTGAAATTATCTGTGATTGGCCAAATTTAATGTGATTGCTAGATTTACTTAGGCCTTAAAACAAAGCCAAGAGAGAATGCAGGAGTCTAGTTTTATGATACCACTTTACAATATACCTTTACAATCAATATGCTTAAAGTTATTATTTGTTTTTTTTTTGGGGCCAGTTTCGCCAAAAATAAAGTACCTACTCAGCTTCAGAGTCGTTCCAAAGAACAATTTGTTTGCAAACGGAGCATCACAACTCTTGAGCTCTAACCCAGAGCTGAATGTTTGGTGTCTCACAGGGTGTGCTTGACACTGTGAAACTATGACTGCATTGTCTGACTACTTTATAACCCATGGAAAATGTTCAGAGTATGTCAAGACTGTATGGCTGCAGCCTGGACAGTGGAGCACCAAGAATATGCCTTGCTACGGTAACACAAATGCATAGTGGAACTAAGTTCAATGGAAAACGAGATGGCACCAAAGTCAGTCTCCATGAACTCTTATAAATGTTAGTTGTTAGTGTTATACAGTAGTTGTTAGGTGCTCTGGCCTTGAATTATTTCATAGTCTCAATTATAGGCATCCATTGATTTAAATTTGCACATAAAAAGAGTACCAGGCTGCACATAATTAATGCATCCATATTGCCTACATGCTGCATAGAAATTATGACAAGGGGTTATAGGATCATCTGGGGTGTTTTTGCTACCCTATGGTGGAGACAGGACTCAACTGACTGACTGTCTGAGACATGAAATACGTAGTTGAGTCCGTAGGCCTTTTTGTTAAACCAGCCATTTTGTTTTGTCACAGTAGGGACAGCCCAAAGTGTTACAGGTTTGTAATCATTAAATATTTTAACAGGAATGATTACTCGATCTGTTCAAGTGTAAGTAAGTGTAACTAAAGCAAGATGCTTCATGTGCATCGGAGAGTCTCTTGGGAGTCTATAGCCACCCTAGGTGCACAGAGAAGAACATCTGGGATATCACTGGCAAAGTTAAAAAACAAATAAAGGTTGTTTTCCTCACATGCAGATACAGAACTGACTTACAAACCGTTTCTACCGTATGTACCATGTTCTTTTACTGAAGTGTCAGTAATGTTACTTATCTATTGAGACAAATCTGCCTGACAGTCAATTTCCATGTGTAGAGAGAGTCAGTAGATTAGTATGCCTACTTCACTTTCTGTAAGGATTTGGACGCGTACTAATCCCATATGCATGACTGAACTTCAAATATAAAATTACTTTGTTGGTGCCAATCGCTTAGGTTTCAGTTCTTTTCACTCTGCTCTTGGTCACTTTATTAGTTAAAAATTCTTATATCTTCCTCTATTCATGTGTGGCAGCTGAGAACTGAACAAAAAATATCCACATGACTAAAGTTATTTGGGATCACTGCCTGAGGTTTCTGCAGCCCTGTGCTCTGTAGCATTACATATTGATGTTTGATTTATTGAGCGTTGAAAATGAAGGTCAACATGGCAGATTTGATTGGATCTGGTGAAATAAGACATTGTTATAAGGTGTAATTATTACATTATTATTAAATCTTTAATTTTTACCATATGGCCTTAGCTTAGTTGAGGTATGTCGGCATCTGGTAAGGATGCGTCCTGATTGGATCTACAAAATAGCTTGATCTGTTCCCTCAGTTAATGTAAATAAAGTCTTGCATTTAAAATTTTACTTAACAAGGGGACACATACTTAAGTATCAAAAGGACACATGAAAAATGTGTCTAATTTCTGATGCTTTAACCTGGTTGAAAAATGTTTCAGTATATGCAGTATCAAATTAATGTAATAACGCTAAACAGTATACAGTAGGGTTGGTACCTTTCACTTCTGAACCAAAACTAGTCCTGATACTTGAAATTCTGTTCCTGTTACCCAACACTTACTTTTTCTCTGTATCTTCCTTATGTAATTACAAAACAAATTCAGTTGTAAAACAAATTCCAAACCTATTTATTAAAGCATTATGTTATTTTATTAGAATATTTTACACTATAGAAATTAAACAAAAATAAAATAAAATCCCTCCCTCCTCCCAAACCCGTCCCTATAACCTATTAAATTGAATACTTATTAATTTCTTACTTACTATCTTTTATTCTCACGTTATTATACTTTCTGGCCTGTTTTTATTTTCATCATGACTGTTTTTTAAATGCTCTGTATGTTTCATGTGAAGCACTTTGAATTGCCTGTTGCTGAAAGGTGCTGTAGAAAGAACGTTGCCTTGCTTTACAAGCTCTTTCTATCAGTCACCCAGCAGGGCATAGAACCACCGTTGTGTCAACGCACTGCAACTGCTTTTGCCTCGCCATTTATATCTATTGTAGTAAAGTGTCTGCGTGGACTTAAAACTACTTTATCAGCATTGGCGTGACTTCAACAAACTGCAGAGGTGACGTAGTTTGCTCCGTCCGCACCACTGCGAGCGTGTCGGACTCTGCTCTTTGTCAATATCATAACTGTAATATGAATTGACAATGCATCCAGTTCTGCACAGTGCTGCAAATGCGAAGTGCCTTAAACCCGCATTCAATCTGGATTCCAGCAGGAGGAGACCGTGTGGTTGCGTGAGGAGTTGGTTTCTGCTGAAGTCTGTGAGAAATTATCCCACTTCTCACTGTATTGATTCAATACCTCAGTAAACATTTTTATAACGCAGAGTGTAAGCTTCTTGTCTAAAATTGTCACATCTGCAACCAGGATGCCTGTGCCTGTAACGGCAACCTCGACAACTATCATAGCATATTTCCACAAACCAATGGTGACGTCACACATGTGCAATAAACAGTCTATGGTCAATAGCAGAGGACAGATTTCCTCCAAAATTGGCGCCGTTTAGTTTTACGAGAGAGAGAGAGAGAGAAAAGAGAGGGAGAAGAGAGAGAGACGACAACTGGTCTCAAAAAACCATAGGAGCCTTACGTTTTAATTTTTAAATACCGTATACTGCAGTATAATAGGGACAGTTGTACTCTGCTTCTTTTTTTTCTTTTTCTAAACGACGTCTCACAGCAGTGTTAATTATTTTCCCACTTGCAAACTGGTTAACTTCTTAGAAATACATAGACACTGTCAAGACAAAAGTTTACCAGCAATTTTAATAGCGTTCTTGTCAAACATTGACACTTGTGTTTGTCATCATCATGTTGTGGCTTTTCTTCCGTCAGTGTTGAGAGACAGATACACTACTTCCTGTTTCATAATGGCATAACACACTGAGCTGGTATTTAAAAAGAAAAGCTACACGTTAAACATGGGATGGTGTCTCTTTCTAGGAGTGAAGAATGGATGATGAAGAGCATGTAATGGTTTTATTAGGCTATGATCAGGTGACTGAGAGAGAGAGACCCTGGAGCACTTGCTGACCCATCTCTAATGATTCTGCTCATTTTGGCCCATGATTGCTGTTAGAGATTCCAATTTGAAAGCATGTGCTGAACCTGAGCTGGGTAATAGGCCTTAATTGCCATGAGTTATCATCTAGACTCATGTAATTGAGCCCGCCGTCTTAAGGGGCAGCAAATCTGACAAATTGATTTAATACCAAAGTGATTCTCCATTCCTAATGTTACTCGGGCTTCTTCACTCATGGGCTACCGGCACTGATTCGTTGTGTTTTGATTACTAACCAGCCTGAAACCTTTCTCTCAGTCCGCCCACTTGAGAAGCTTAACAACAGACACATGCACACATATCGACAGACACATGCACAAACACAGCCTAAAGCAGCAAAGCCCATAATCTCTACAGGACTCCCTAAGTTATCATGAAATTTCTCAATGCCCGTATGTGTGTATGATGGTATGATTGAGGAGTGTGTCTCACTCTTACCAACAGGTTTTGCCAGTTGTGTTTGGTACTATATGCCTGGCTGCATGTTTGAACTGTCACATTGGGACGTAAGACGGTTCACATCATGTTTAAAAAAAACAAAAAAAAAACTTTCTTTGCAGTTTCAGTATTGAAACGTAAACTATTGTTTGTTTTATGCCATCTGTGCAAATAATCTATCCTCGAGTACAAACTCGACGGTCAAAGATTTTTCCTAATACAAGATTAGCATGTATCTTCTTTTTTGGGATTAGTGTGTTTCCAGTGTTTTTTCTCTTTTTTCCTTTGTAGAAAATCCCATCTGACACTGGCAAACCATTATCCTACCATTTAAAAAACAAATTAATTTATGTGTGAGCTATAGCTGCATATATCCAAACTAATCTTTTGGTGGTTCAAACTAACTACTGTGCAGTCTTTATTTTATCTATGAGAAGCATGTGAGAAGAGTCAGAAGCTGAAATTCTTGTAGAATGAGTTGGGTATCTTTTGTCAGAGTTCTTTTTTGTTGTTTGTTGTCTTTTTATCTTCTGGTTTGGTTGAAGCAGAGGTTATGCTACTGTAATGAGAACAATTCTCCCCACTTTTTTCACAGTGTATCCAAAGTAAATGTTCCAGCATCCTGAATAAGGCTGCATGATATTAGGAAATATCTAATTGAGATTATTTTGGCTGATATTGCGATTTTGATATGATTCAGGATATGGAGGGGATGATCATTTTTGTGTAATTATTCTCATTTTCATTGACAAATATTTCCAAAAAAATTGAAGTTTTAATTTTTTGCAAGTATCTGTACCAAACAACGAATGTTTTCGTTAGTCTGTAGGATACCATTTATGTGCCGGGATGTCTCTGCTTGCACCACAATACTTTAATGTAGAATATTTTGCCTGTAACAAATATTGCACCCCCCTGCATTTGGATATTGCACTAGTTCAAATTGTGATTTTGAATAAATTGTGATAATTGTGCAGCCCTAAACCTTAACATGACCTACTTGCTGTATGTTCACTGACTGTGTTTTGCTCCTTTACTGCATCAGGGCCGCAATGGCCATCAGAGCGGATTGACTCTTACCAGCAAAGAGAAGGTCTCATCAAAGCGGAAGGTCGGCATCCTGATCGGGTCCTTGTGGCTCTTCTCATCCTTGCGGCCATTGCAGCGTCTCATTTGGTTGTTTTCTGTGAGTATATAGAAAGCTTTCCTCTCTATATCATCCACGGTAGAGATTTGACGTACAGGACTATGATTTTTTTTTGTTTAATGTATGGGTAAGTTAAAGATGAACGAAAATCCAAAGATGTTGGACTTTTTTACATAATCAAGGTTTTTCTTAATAAAATTAATGAGAAATTGTGAATATTTAATTTTTAAAATCAGTTAATGCCAAGACAGGCAAACATCAGAAACTGCATCACTCCCACTTGCTGGAACACATCACTTTGAGTTAAGAGTGGCTTGTTTGGACTTTGTAATTTCCTATTAGTGTTGGCTCTATTTGACAGCTCTGACTTTCTCCTTAAATAATGCAATGGAGAAAAATGTCTGGCACAGCTTCCCTGTCATTTCACATACCGGGTCTGATAAAAGGCCTCTGAAGTCTCCATAACAACCTCTTGAGTCAACTGGCTGTTTTAATTGCTCTGAGGCCAAACTGTGTGTCGCTGATATGAGATCACCTGCCAACTTTAAAATGGTGATTTAGGGTCTGTAACCCTGTATAGTCTCCCATTTAATCAGAAGCAGCTGTCTTATATCTTTTGTTATCAAACATACCTCTCATCTGCCTCCTCCAATTAAAGATGCTGATTCAGAAGCCACTTCAAGTAAGCAGCTCAGCCCATCGACACGGGTTCTCAGTGGGCTATACATTTGGTGTGGTGTCCCGTATGAACGAGCTGGAGAATACTAATGGAAAAGAATTCGAGGATTTGGCAGTCACCTGAAGCAATTGTGAGTTTGACACCCAAGAAGAGTGACTTTCCTATTTTTGTTCCCTTTCTATCATCTACAGTGTTTATTGTTAATTATTTTGAGCAGTGTTATACTCAGTTCCATTCTCTAATTGAGGATTAGTTGTTTGGCATTGGAAATGCTTTTTAAAACCCCCTACCATTGCACAGAAACAGCTGAAGGCACAGTTACGTGGGTGGAATATGCGCTGTACATCCTCTTTGTAATTCCCTCCACAGCATCTCCTATTATTGGAGGCAGTGGAGATGTTTGTAGCGCTACTTAGGAGCATGTTGATAGCAAAAAAAGAGAGAACTCGCTCAAATGTCATTCTCGGGGAAAAAAAGCTCTGAAGCCGAGGGTGTTGATGAGGTTAGGTAGAGCTGGAGTTTAGATGACTAGATGATGGGGGGGGAGCTTCATGGTGTGCTAGGTTTGGCACTTTGATGCAATAACAAAAAGGACCACTTTAGAGGAATATCTTCAGATCTAGGTTACTGTTACATTGATTGAACAACTTATGGAACTATAGTTTTAAGTAAACTGGCTGGCTAAGGCACCTTTGATATTGAGGCAACATGTTTAACCAACGTCACTTTACACCACCTGCCTTTGGAGTCCTTAAATCTGTATGTTATCTGTGTGTCTTAAATTGTTTTAATAAATCCAAGTGGGTTCATATTTAATGTTGCTGACTTTAACTTTAGAAATGGCCATTTTGAAATTGGTGTTAATGTTTTATGATAACGGAACTCTTTGTCCCAGGAACATCCCTTTTGCTGCTTTCTCTCCATGTCACTTTGGGCTTTTATTACCAATGACATCTGCTCATCCTTCTGAAGCTTGTTCTTTTCCCTTTTTTTCCACAACAAGCACTTGAGGTTTAGATAATGCCTTACATGCATAAATATGTTGGTGACCTGCATTTAAGCCCACAAAGTATGACTACAGCCTTGTCTGACACAGTTTGCAGCTCACTGCTGCTAACGGACAAACCAGTTAATTGAGAATCCCATTGTTGTGTGCTTTTATGGAAATCGGTTTTAGTTAACATGCTAATTTGTACTTTTGTCTTTTAGGCAGACAAGCAGAAATCTTGTACATGTTCTTTTCAGTAGCTTTCTTCTCAAAATACATCTTCTCTAAACAGCTTAAGGAAAACTACAAGAAAGATCCACTCCTGAAAAGTACTACACTATCTCGAGATCACTGCATTCAGGTACTGTGAAATCTTGACTCCTCTATTTTTTGTTCCTTTATACTGCTGAACATATAGTGAAAACTTAATGTAAAAAAAATAACTTTACACTAATCTTGTATGAAGGTAAAGCTTTGTTGCATGACTGTCTGTAGGCATTTGAAGTCTCAGTCATTTAAAGTTTTAAATTGTTTCTGTTTCTTGGATCAACCTAAAGCAATTGGGGTTTTTCCACTGCACAGTACCTACTTGATTCACCTCGACTCTACTCACCTTTTGGTTTTCCATTACGATAAAGTCCTGCTGATACCTTGCTACCAGGTACTTTTTTAGTACTACTACCTCAGTCGAGGTTCAATCAAGCTGAGGCGATACCAAAGTGACATAAAACAATCCTGCAGGCTACTGATTGGTCAGAAAGAATCGTCACTATTCACTGCGTCATCTTGCTAGCGACAATGGGGGGGGGGGGGGGTGTCCTGAAGGGCTGTACTAATCTGTAATGGAAAAAGGAGGATGGTCAGCTGCGGCGCGAGTCGAGCAAGTACCATTAATGGAAAAATTCCAAATGTTAGATGCTGTCTTGTGACCACACACCAGTTATGTGTGTACATTGCACTGTAGTGGATGTGAAGTGCTGTACTAACAGTTGCACTAGATCCCGACAGCTCACAGAGCATTCAGCTAGTGCTTTGACTTTTGTGATTCACATAATCAACACACCCATATTCCACTAATTTTTGCTTTTTCAGTAACAAGTGTTTTATGCTCTCACTTCCAACCCTCCATCAATTTCTCTCTCAACTCTGCTGCTTACAACCAGTGAGGGTATGTTGGCCTTCTATTGGACCCAATTTGATATTCCAGTCGAAGACCTGGAGATTGTGCCGCAGTTCTCGGAGATGCGGGTGTTGAAGTACTGAGAATGGCATTAAGGGGCAGCGCAGCCTGGGGAACCACGTGCTTGTCAAGATCACTGATGTCACCTGCCTCATGTAGGTACCACCAGGGCCAGGTGGGAGGGAGGAGGGGTCACACCAAGGGGCAACATGGGCTACAACTGGTCCTCAGATTATGACATTTAACAATCAGCAAAGATAAAGCTCTCTGAATACAAATCTACTGTGAATGAGTTAATTGTCATTTCTATTAGCATTGGTATTTTCCATTCTATTTTCATTGGTATGCTTTCTGTTTGTATTATAGAGCTCACTCTGAGTTGTGGCTGATAAGATGATTACAGATAAGAAAGACCTCTCTGCTTGTGCTGCATCTAGATGTGCATTGTATACCTTTTTGGATCCTCTAATGATATAATCTGGGCTCTGCCTGGCTTGAGACAGTACATTTTTCTTCCTTCCTTCCTCTCACCATTTACATTGCATTTGTCCACTCCTGCTTCTTGCCAGCTCTGGCCCTGTGACTCAGTGGTTTTTGGTCTTCTTTAAAAGGATTTCCTGTGGTTATGATTGGATGTTGCTGTCCCATATAGTTAGACAAGATGTATGGGTTTACTGCTGGAGGGCATTGTGAGATTGAGCAGAAGGAGCTAACACACCATCACCCGGTTCTCTTAACCGCAGAAAATGTGCAACCCAATATTTTAGAGCTCATGCATCAAATCCTATCAACCACCCAACATTAGCGACCCATTCTTACCTTTCCTCATGTTTGACTGCTTCTTCTCTCTGTCTCCAGTAACAGATCCTCGCATGTGTGAGGAACCCCAGAGACGGTGAGTACGCATGTCCCGTTTCAATCACTCGCAGTTGTAATTTTCCAGCTGGCTTAGATGCTCAGCCCCCTGGCCTGAGTCTGTAACGATGCTGGCCTGCCTCTACTGTACATGTGCTGCTCTAGTCAGCAGATTGAGGAACCCTGTATCAGTGCCGAGCGAGTCAGTCCGCTAGCACTATTTTCTTTTTATTATCTTTTATTGTTTTATGTTGTAGGGGGTTAATTGTGGCTCCTTGAGTGCAAAACAAATTCCCCTTGGGACAATAAAGGTTTCAATCATTCATGCAAAACACTTTTTCTTGACACTGTCCTGCTGATTTATACTTGAGATGATTAACTAGCATTACATTGCATTAGCAAGTAGCTGTACTATCTGGACATGAACTGTCTTACATACTGTACTCTATGACATAAAGGATGGCTAGAACTTGTGATAAAGTGTTCAACTGTGTAATTTGTAGTGCAAAAGCTCATTGCTATGGCATAATTAAAAAAAATGATTGCATGAAAAACATAAAAACTATTTCAGAATCTTTGGATAATAAAAAAAAACACATTCCAATGCAAAACTGAAAAAAACTTTCTGTTAATGTTTTTTAAAGAAACAAGTTAGTTTAATATGTGCAGGATACAAAACCACAATGACAACACGTATTATTCCCAATATCTCTTATTTCCGTATGACTGTTTCTACTACCGTCTGGAGGCTGAAGAAACGGAAAAAATGTTTTGTCACCAGGGTCCCACGCTACCCCCACCAAGTCCCGTTGTCAGTGGACAATCGAGCTGCAGCAGGACAGCGTCATATTTGTCGCTTTCCCTTTTCCACATTGAGGATGACTGCAATCATGACTTTGGTCTCCATCATGACTCTTTGGAGTCCAGATGACTCTCAGGCCATCACAACTGTAGTCGGAGGTCTTTTTAAAAGAAACTGTAGTTCATGGTACAAGGTCATCTTGGCTTTTAAAAAGTAAAATCTCCTCTGGATCAGTTTAATTATACTATTTTACTCGAAGAACTATGCCATGCAGTATTCCTTGCACTGCGCGATATTAGTAAAAAAGGCCATATGCGTGGAATATCACTAACGATATATCTTCAGTATTCTTCTAAATTACAACAAATTTCTTGTTGAATTTAAAACAAATAAAGAAAATCCTTTATTTATTTTATTGAACAATTTGAACATTGATTGAACATAAAGGGCACCACTTAAAAAGAATGAGTTACATTTTAAATTGCAGTTTTTCTATACTATATTTTCTTTCACTAACAAACATCTTGTAGTGTCTTTTGCTATATGTTGCAGCCTTGTCCGCTTATATAATTATATATATCTTCCTCTAGTGGATATTGCGTGATAAAAAAAAAAAGATTGTGCATGAACCGTATGAGGACCATTTCCATTGCGGCATGCTTCCCTCACCCTTCCCCCCATGAGATGAAGAAAAACCAGTAAATTGACATGAGTAAAAGATTTTTTTTTATTTTGTGCTTCCCACAGTACATCAATTGTGAGACAAATCATATTCTATCATTTGTTGCCTAAACCTTGTTAGCCGGTTTTGAATAGGGCTCAACCAGCATTTGCTCTTTATTTAGCCTTGACGATCAGAGTGGAAATCTAGTTGGCATGATTCCGCAGGACGCCTCTAGGAATCACTTGACTGAATGTTGCAGAGGGATTTAGGAGTAAAAGCTCTTTTGATGTGGGGTGAAACACATGTTTCACCTGCATTCCTTTCACTGGATTTGCTGATTACAACTTTTATTTTTTATTTATTTTCTTGGCCCTGAAGCCTTTACCACGGCATGTCTCATTTTATGTTAACTTTTGAGACCTCAGTGAGATTGAGTTGGCTCAAAAAGACCTCTGCTTTCAATCTGTTAGAGGTTGCCAACCTGATATCCTATGCCACCTCTGTGTGTAATTGCACTTTGTCTATGGGGAGGCTATGATTCATGAAAGTAAAGGCTCTCCTGCATTCAACAATCATTTGTAGCTGCAGAGCAATTTCCAACTCAGAAACTACTTGCCCAACAAATATGCCTTACCAAGTGATGCATAACATTGTTTATAACTATTGAGCAATCAACTTTATGCTCTAAGGTTGCATGGTGTTTTAATGAGAGCCATAATATAAACTGTATAAATGCTTACTTCTACCAGAAAAAAAAAAAAGTAGAATGTATTGCTGCTCTTGCAATGTCATTCACGACCTCCACTGCATCTGGCCGTGGCACGCAGCAATGCTGAAACTTTTTTGCTTTAGTCCATAATGTTTTGATTTTGAATACTAAGCATTTCTATCTAGTGGCGGCAGCCAGTCTCTCCTTATGCATCTCTTACTCTACCCATCGCTACTTAACTATTGATTTCCTTTCAAATATCTTTTTTCTGTTAAGCATTTTAAAACTTGTTTTGCCAATTGATGTTTTTGTGTGCTTCTGACTAAAAGTATTACAGCTCTATAATTGTTCCACATTCTTAAAAAGAGCAAAACTCCAGTCATACATGCATCAGTCGATCAGCTGACGCTTTTCGGTTGTGTTTACTAGAATTTTGTGGAAATACACCTCTTTCTGATTCTGTATTGTACCTGGTTGTGTGTACGCATTTTGGCTTGAGCTACTCACCCTTCTCTCACAGAAAGTGTGGGCAGAGGGGCCCACCCGCTCCACACCTCTGGCAGTGTGTCACTCGGCAACATCATGCTGATTAATTTGATAACTGACTCGGATTCCATGAGGTCTGGATTCTCAGGCCGGTGTATAGGCACCAAACTCAGGTCGCAACGGGTAATTACAGACATTCTTCAGCACTTACGCATGCAGCTGCATTCTGTACTTTATCTACAACTCAATTTCTAACTACAATTTTGTTTAGTTCTGTTAATATTAAACCCCTTTGTGTATGCTCCACATGTAAATATATGTACTTTGTTTTCCAAGTTCAGTTTTAGAGCCTGTGGTGGCATCCTTTCTGAAAATCAAGGTACTCTTTACCCTCTCCACTTTACCCCGAGCTCTATCGCTCCTACAGTGACAGCGCCATGGACCACAGAGGTTTGCAACTCACTCTCTCCTTACGCCTGGGTCTCCCTCCTCTACACTGAACCCCTCCTTCCTCCATCCTGCCCTACCTCACTCCTCCTCCTCCTCGCTCCTCCTCCCCTTATCCTGCCGTAGGTGATGCTGAAACAGCACTATAGAAGCCAAGCTGTTCCAGTACTCTTGTCTCAATCTCATACTGTCCGACTGCTGTTTGCTTTGCCTGCAGGCTCTGGCCTAAGCCGCAGTGTGTGTGTGGGTGTGGTTGTGTGTGTGGTGTGTGTGTGTGTGTGTGTGTTGTGGTGTGTGTGTGTGTGTGTGTTGTGTGGTGTGTGTGTGTGTTGTGTGTGTGTGTGTGTGTGGTTGTGTGTGTGTGTGTGTTTGTGTGTGTGTGGTGTGTGTGTGTGTGTGTGGTGTGTATGTTGTGTGTTTTGTGTGTTTTTGTGTGTGTGTGTGTGTTTGTGTGTGTGTGTGTGTGTGTGTGTGTGTGCTGTGTGTGGTTGTTGTGTGTTTGTGTGGTGTTGTGTGTGTGTGTTGTTTTTGTGTGGCGTGGTGGGTGTGTGTGTGTGTGGTCGTGTGTGCGTTGGTGCGTCGGTGGTGTGGTGTGACGTGTGTGATGTCGCGTGGCGTACGTTGGGCGCGTGTACATACACCCATTGCCCCTGGTTTGTTGCTCAAACTTTTTTTTCTGCCTTGCCCTTTACTGTGAATAGAGATATGTCTTTGTGTGTATGGGAGGAGGGACAAATACTGCCAAATAGGTTGTTAGTACCAGCAGCTTTTCCTCTGTGGCTGTAGGGTGGCTCCTGCTGGGATATCAAGGTGGCGGAGTGAAGTCACCATGTTCCGCATTAAGAACCCGGGGTGGACACGGTGCTCTGATTGTCACAAGACATGTGTAAGGTTATGGACAAGCAAGTAAGACTTAAACATTTAAATGACGGCTCTAAATGGTTCTCCTATATGAACATCTGTAGAAAATCATCCGTCCAGTTCCAGAATCAACTTGCTTGTTATTCTCTTGACTGTTCTGTTCTCGGTCCCGGTCTTTAGACATTGTTGTAGTATATGGTGCCCTTTTACTCTTATTTAGCTTACTTTAGTGAGTACCTAATGGTCATCATAGCCCACGTATTAATTACAAAAAGTTAAATCCAAGTTTTAAATAAACCTGATGTTCCGTTAAACATTGATCTTGTGTCCCTATGTATGTGGGCGAAATTTTCCTGCTTTTGGCTCTGACGGTGCAGTCCACCGCAAACGACCCTCTGGTTTGAGCTTCCAGGCTCGCCGATGACCTCTTACACTGACAAAGGCTTTCAGTGGGCCGAGTAGCCGGCGCTCGATGCTGGCGAAACGCGTGAGTGTGTAAAGATTCTTGTCTCCCACCTACACTTGGGGTGCAAGGGATGGGTGAATTATCGTTATCAACGTGACACTGACACTATCGTAGCTATGCATTAGAAAGACATGTAGGCGAGATAGGTAACCATGTAGTCTGAGAGGCTACGAGACAGTAGCTGACTGACAGTCAAAGGAGCTGTTTAGTTCATGAGATGGCTTAGAAACCTGATGCAGGCATTGAATTGGAAACCTGGAATGGCGCTAGCGCTAATCGCGCAGAGTAGCTTGTTTATTGGGTCCATTTTATGGTGCCACTGTCAGTCAAGGAGCACTCCACGCCTGGACCTGTAGAAATAAGCGCCCTCCCTTTTTATGGTTTTTTGTTTTTTCCCGCCCCCCCATTTTTTTTTGTTTTGTTTTTTTTTTGAAAAAGCTGTGAAATGGAAATTTTTTTTTTTCCCTAATTCTCTCTGATCAACGGGACACAGCATTGCAACATGAATTGTATATTTGCGAACCTACACTGTCACTTCCGTTCTCTCGCAAGGTCATTGGTCATACATCGTCTTTCCTCTCAACAAATCGCTTTTCGGCACGGGGGGGGCTCCCCCTGGCATTCCCTCTTTTCTTGTTTTTGTGGGCAGCTTGCACCTGGCAACAAGTTTGCTGCGCCTCTAGCATCTGGCATCGTCAAAGAATCTGAAGTGTGTGCTGTAACACTGGCGGTGATATGAGCACGAGATGAGTGCGGTGATTCCCGCCTTCGACCGCTAATCACAACTTTTTCTGTCTTTCTTCGCTCCTAATCTCCTTATTTCTAATGCCCTGTTTTCTAAAATATCCCCCTGCTCAGCCCCTAAAGGTATGTCCAAACATTACGCAGGTCATACTGGCGAGGAAGACGTCATTAGGTCATTGACATTTTCCACGGTGCTGATTATATTATTATATATCTTATATATATATATTTATATATACTAATATATATATATCATATATATATTTATGATATATAGGGTATATTGTTATATAAACTGCATTGGAACATCGCAATCCGCGTACTTAATTTAAAATGTGAGCTGTAAAGGTAGTCCCTTTTCAAACTTGTACAATGTTGACAGTTTGTCTAAGCTAAGGCTAACTGGCTGGCTGCCTGTATCTACAAACATGAGAGGTTATCTATCTTCTCATTGAAATTCTTGGCGAGAATAAAAGAACGTGTGTGGACTATTTCTTTACGGCGCTAGCTATTACCTTTTATTTGCAAATTATCTTTAGGCCTACTGGTGTAAGGTATATTCCTGTAATTTGTGTTTGTTAACATGCCCCGTTTTTCTCAATCCTCCTTGTAGGGTCATCTTCGCTTTGGTTGCCCTAATACTTTGCATTTGGCTATTACCTTGCAGAGTGGGAAGAAGGATGCAGTTTGGGCTTTGACAATGGCCTGGTGTTTCAAAACCAAACTGTGGTGTGCGATCAGCGTCATGATGCGAGGAGACGGAGCGATGATAAAAGTTGCAGTACGTATTTCTAAAAGGGCATCAAGGCCTATCTATTTTCTATGCTAATTGTGTTTAACATTAAAGGCACACGCACTTCTGCTAATGCTCTGGTCCCGGACTCGCCTGGGCTGTGTGCAGTCTTTAGTTTATCGTATGGGTTTGTTTGATGCCGTTTGAAGCTCAATTTGCTACATTACATCCTCCAGACGTTTAATCATGTGTAATGCACACTAAGGAATGAATGGAGACTGAGTCTATACGTACATCGCACTCGTGGCTTCAAGCCGCTAATGTCCTCACTGAAACATTATGGGATGTTTTGTGCTTTTATTCTAGTTTTCTATCTTTATGTTTATAATGATGTTCCTCTTCATCTATGTTTTAATTGGCGGGGCTCTAGGCTTTGTGATGATAGGCAGAGCTGCGGCTGTGGTAACGGGGTTTGTATGCCCGCATGGAGTTGTGTTGTGCTCAAGAAACAGGATCTGTGAAGATGAGAAGCGACGAGGCCGTGGCTTGTGAAGATGCGGTAAGTGGTAGCACTCTATTGTTTGCACAGCCGTCACCCACATTTAAAAAAGTGCTGGCAGCCAGAGTGATTTTAAGTTATAACCATTACGAACGATTAGGTGATTAAGCGCTTTGGGTCAGTACAAACTTTAGAATTTACAAAAAACCCTGCTGTGCAGTGAAGACTTGCATTCTTAATTCATTAAAGATTTTTCATACTATTTCTCTTTTAGCTCCTTCCTTATTTCCTTAAACACACACACACACAGGCACACACACACACACACACACATCACACAGCACACACACAGAGCTGCTGCTTGCATTTCCCTTTTAATTTTCATTTGTGAATAAAGGGGCTATTAACGCTAAACCCATCAATGCCCCCAGTCAATGGCATCTTGCTCCTTATCATTCTCGTAGGCATCTGTGCTTCATGCCTCACTTGATTGCATAGTATTACTATGACTTAGGCTCAATGCTTCGAGTTAAACGGCTTGGTTGAAATACGCTATGTGTTTTTGATTTGGGTACCTGTCGCCACCTCACTGAGCGTTGGGCTCCTGCTTCTGCCTACTACAGCTTCAATGTGGAACACAACTCAATGTGTCACCAAGTGAATAGGGGCCGAATTTGACCACAGTGTCAGCGACTGCTCTGAATAACTCTGACGATGCCAGCTGCGGTAAGAAATGTTTTAATGCTCTTCTGCTTTCCACCTTGCAAAATGTAGGGTCATTTTTTTGATTTTTATTTTTTTACATTTGACAACAGCTGAAAGTTGGATCTAATCTCTTCGTGTCATTGAAAAGCAACTCGATTATATAGAGCATGGGTTGAGCTGCGGCATTGGGCTTTCTGTTAAAAGAGCTCGGCAGGCCTTGACTGCATTTATTTTATTTCATTTGTCTTTGAAAGCAAGCGCTTTTTCATCTTCTGAAGATTTTGTTTTTTTTGCCATCGCTATGTAAGCCAGCAGGTGTGTCTGTGTTTTTTCAGTTTTTTATCAGTCTAATATGCACGTGTGTCCTATTAGGATTCCAATAGAGTTGTAGTAGGATTCACAGTGCAAAGGCCTTCATCCTGATAGTGCCTTCGTCAGTCAACTTAATCTCATTTTCAGATTTTTCCCTCTGTCACAAATGCCCAGTCTCACCTAGTATTTTTGGGGCACTCACCGTTCAACGGCCCTCCTCCTCTAATTATATTCTGCTGTTAAATGTCTAGGCTTGTGGTCACCAGGGCCCTATAAGTCTGAATGCGATGCGGGCAATCGTAGGAGGGGCTATAACGCGTGAGTTGGGGGAGTGCCCTGGCAGGTCAGCTTCACTTCCTGACCATGGAGCTATGTTTGCGGGGGCCTCCATCATATCTAAGAAGTGGTATGCCGTTTCGCTTCCGCACTTGCTTTGTCATCTCATCAGTAACGCAGCAGTGAGTTTCGTCAAAGCAGTTGTTCCTCAGGTGATTTGGCCCTAGCAGAGAGGTGTCTGCAAAAGCACTTTTGATTGATTACTAGTCTCATGTATGCAATATTCTCCGAGCATATTCTGGGCAGGAAAAAAAGGGCACATGCGGAGGCCATTTATATACAACTTGGCAAAGTCTGAAAATTCGGCCCCTGCTGATGGGGCAGTTAATTTGAAGATTACGCTTGAAGGTGGGCTAAACTTACATTTCACTATGAAATCAATTCGAGCTGTATTTCTCCGAGTGCCCAGTTTGCGGGGGGGGGGGGGGGGGGGGGGGGGGGGGGGGGGGGGGAGAGGGGAGGGGGGGGTGTAGGTGACCCTAACTCATGGGGCTTTATCGACCTGAGCCACCGTTGTTGTTTTTGAGGATGTGTTAATTTTTCAAGATTCACATTTTATAGTTGCTATACAAAAATTATCTTGAATTTGCTAAGGCGATATTTTTCCAGATATAGCTTTATATTGGAAAGCCACAACCAATGGGTTATTCATATATGTCTTTCTTATCACAATAAGTAGTTATATTTGCATATGGTTGTAGGCAGGGTGTGGTAGACAATTGATAATGAACATTGAATGAAAAAAAAAATCCGGGGAGTACAATAATCTAACCAAATACCTTTTGTTGCTTATAATTAGTTGGGCAATATGATGAGAAAATCAATAGTGCACAAGGCTTTTGACAGGCCACTACATCAGTGTCCATATTGGCCACGATATTGTAGGGTTTGACTATTGGTGGCTTTTCACGACAAATGTAGGCTAAAATGATGATTTTAGTATATAATTTCACCAAAAATGGATATAATACGAAAAAGTGGTAAGGCAAATGCCATACGACAATGTGGTAAATTCATAGATACGTACATTGCACTTTATCTGTAATGCAACCTGTAAAACACAGGAAAAGACGAATGTCTTTAGTGTGGCCTATCATGATATCACAATTTAAAACATTATCTAGTGCTCATATATTGATGTTGATATATTCTTGAATATTGGGCTAGACCTACTTTAATGGATTGCTTATATGTTGGTGTATAGGTGTTATCAATTATTGTTCAAGCACGAAACTGTAACTCACTCATAGCAGTAGCATAATGTTGCAGGACTGTTTTGGGCTTGTATTGCATTGCACCCATGATTATCTTGTTAGGTATAGGTTCGACGCCAAAAAAATTCCAGATCCTGGCTCGCCACGTGTAGGTGCCGAAACGATAACTCTTTGCCCCCAACGATGCTACCACGGAACACTTAGTTGCTCTTCCACTGGGCAAACCAAGCAGTGGGGCATGCAGACCGTACAAGCATGATGGAGTGCAGTCTCCTGATAGTAGGGAGATCAATCCCCCCCCGCTAAACTACAATCAGTATGACGCTTGACTATGACATTGCACTGCTGGAACTTTCAGGGACCCGGCTGGAATTCATCCAACACATTCAACAACCTCATCTGCCTACCCTTCTTCCTCGGCCTACAACTTCGCCTGGCAGGGGCATGTCGCTGGCTGGGTGCAGCGCGGCGGGGCTCGCTCCGAGAAGGAAGGTATCTGGCAGAAGATTTGGTGTATTCTGGGTAGAACTGTTGTAATTTGTTGTTTTTTTCGCTGTAAGCTGATATATTAATTTGAATATTTATACTGTTTATTCCTCAATTATGGGTGACCCCCATCTACAGTTGTGTTTTTCTTTTTTGCATATCCAAGCCTCGCAATCAAGATTAAGTACATTCCTACTCCTCCCCCATTCCTTCTCACAATAATGGCTATTCACTCTGTCGCTTCTTCTCATTCCCTGGCCTGCTTCCTTCGTCCTTCCCTTTCATCTCTTTGGCTCCTTTCATGGCCTTTAGCTCTTGCGCTTTCTTTAAATGCCCTCCATTTCTTTATCTTTCCATCGTGACATACTTCTCTTCCGCTCACCCTCCCTCTCATCTTTTTTCTAATCTGCTGTATATCGCATAAGCCTTCTTTCTTCAATCCATATATCTAGCAAGACAGACGTCGGCCTCTCCTGGATGGCCTCTATAACCGCTTCATATATCTAAACTAATTGCCAGCCGCTTAACAGCCTTTGATTTAGTGGCGAACGCTAAGAGGTTCATGTGACCGCGCTCTCTTGTCCTGCTCGTTGCAGGTTCAAAGTCAAGCTGGGCTGCAGTAAAGCATCGGTGAAAATCCTCAACGCCCCTGTGTGCTGAGTGGTCCACAGGGGAGGGCCCAACTCACTCGCAGGTATGCTCTGGGCAGTGGATTCTTGGCTGGAGGAGTTGATTGCTTGCTCGAGGTAGCGACCTAGGGTCACCATGTTATTCGAAAACAGTATAAAGGGGGACTAAATGGCTGATAAAGATAATTCAGAATAACTTAGGAGCCATTGCTCTCAACATCAAAACCAGGTCTAATAATCATAATCACTCTCACTTCAGCGGCCTGTCACTCAGTGGAGTACTTCTTCCGGAGGTCCCCTGTATGTTCGAGGATTAGTGGTAGTGGTTCGCAGGCCGGCATTCGTCAAGCTTGGGTGATGGGCTGCGCGGCCCGCGTCTGAACATCCGTGGTGTGCTACTGCACCCAGCTTCAGGCGTTATCCGAAGCTAGTAGACTGATCAGTGAATGAGGACCGGTATTTGATCATGTCGGTAGGAACTAGAGAGGGTGGAGAATGTGGTCGCACATCATAGTGCTACAGGTAATGGAGAGCAGGAACATTTGTGGGGGTAGGATTTTGGAAAGTCTCTCTTCCGAATGTATTAATTAGCAGGCAGACTGAGGATATTGCTGGGGCAGTCGGACCCAACTAACCACATGAGTGACTTAAAAAAGCCTTTATTTGGTTGCCTTATCCCCCATTTGACTCATGCTCTCGTCTCTGGCTCTCGTCACCACCCACACAACCCACACAGCACACGACACACATCACCACCCACCACCCAGTCCATCTTACCAACTCATTTTTGTATAGATTAACGCCTCATTTGTCGTTGGGGGTTCAAATTTGACCCGTTTTCAGTCAGTTATTTTAATTTTTCTTGGGGCACAAAATGGGCCGTAGAAAAGAAAAAAAAAAAACTCTAAAAAAGTCAACAATAAAAATATCGAGCAAGAAAACTTACGCCTTGTAAAACATCAAAAAGTCAGTCCCCAACATTAAAAAAATGACAAAAAATGTTTGGGGGGGGTCATGGTCCAGAGGACTCTAACACAAGCGTTAGTAATAGTATAAGGGCAGAAATCAAGGCACAATGTCTTTACGACACTAGCCATCAATATGTCTTATATTTCACTGGTGAATAAACCTTGAGTGCAAATGATGACATATGTCAAATTCTGGGAATTAGTTGTCGTCGAAGGTAACTTTTAATCGGACATTTTTCCACATTTGAAAGTTACAAGTAGCGTAGTGGGCTTTTAGAGCAGGCAACACCAAAGGCAGTCGTAATATTTACCTAGCAGGCTAGGCTAACGCTGTTGTGATTACGTCTGGCGGCGTAGCGTTAGCTAGCTCTAAACTTGTGAAAAGCTGAACAACATCCC
>NC_045738.1:6530282-6530862 GCF_008692095.1 Etheostoma spectabile | reverse complement strand
ATATATATATATATATATATATATATATATATATATATATATATATATTTTCATATTGGCACCACGTTTCGGTACCCAACCCTATTTGCACGATTGACTGACTCACGCAAGAACTCAGGACTCATTGACAACTCACGAGTCATCGAGGATTTGTGAGTTCTCGAGTGAATCCCATAGACACAAGTGTTGTCTTGTCCTGGTTTTATAGACTGCATTACAGTAAAGTGATGAAATTTTCTGAACTCAACACTGTTTTATTTTTTGCCTTTAACCACTTAGTTATTATATCCACATTATTGGTGATTTATCAAAACTCTCATTGTGTTATTATTTTTGTGATAACACCAATAGTCAACCCTACAATATTGCCACAATATCACCATCAGTATAGTTGGTAAAAACATACTATATTTGATTTTTGCCCAACCCTATGTGGAAGCAGCCTCCATCAGGATGTACACACAGAATGTCTAATTTTACACAAGGTTAAGCTGTGGCTTGTGTGAGCTAACCAAACGTGTAATCACCGCTAACTTGTGTTTTCATTTTTTTTTTTACTAATGAATTGTCCTGTTTTTTC
>NC_045738.1:6530200-6530272 GCF_008692095.1 Etheostoma spectabile | reverse complement strand
TTTTTTCTTCTTTTCTTTTTGTTTCTTCTTGTTTTTAGATACTAAATGCTACTATCCTATGTCTTTTTTACT
>NC_045738.1:6528349-6530190 GCF_008692095.1 Etheostoma spectabile | reverse complement strand
TAACTCCAACCTGCCTATTGGACTGTAGATGGAAATTAGCCCTTGGGCTACAATCTGGCACATTTACTGTACTGTTGTACTGTTGCAGGTTCATCAATGTGCATTGTCCTGAAATAATGAAAGAAAAAGAAAAAGAAAAAGATGCATACAGCGGCCAAAGATGGAAAGCCCTGACTTAAGTTTAAACAAAGCCTGAGTGAAACCGCATATATAACTGAAGATAATTCATTATTTATTAAACTCACCAGTTTTGTCAACATTTTAATGTATCACTCAGTGGAGTCATTAATAGGAGACATGGTGTTAACACAGCATTGATTTCACTTGCTCAAATTCAAAATGGCTGCCTTTGAGCTGTGGCAAGAGACTGCAAGAGAAAGGCAGTATGTCCTTGCCTGAAAAATTGTGTACAGACGAGTCTGCTGAGCCACAACATACACAGAGAACAGACTGACTACAATTATCATAGTAGTCCCATTTGATCCAGTAGCTAAGACTAACCTCATTGTCTGTGAGTAATAAACCATTAACAAAGGAAGAAACAGTTTTACTCATCCATCTTGCATAATTTAAAACAAGCATCCCTCCCACCTTTCAGACTAAAAAAGGCAGACGTGTGGCATGACAACCTTATACAATTAAATTTTGCCTCTGACAATTTTTGTAACAAAATACAATCAATTTACTGGATCTAAATTCATGCCAATATGCGCTCATCATTTCCTTGACAAATCTCACACACACACACCTTTAAAAAAAAAATATGTAGTTGTGAAAAAAGGAAAACAGCTCTTGTTTTGATATTTCTCAACAGAAGCAAGAAGTGGTCAAGTAAGGACATGCTTGGCAATTCCCTTGTGTCTAATACATTATAGTGTGGGCCCCCTGTCCACTTGTAGCTGGATCACATGGATATAGATATTTTAGAGAACAAGCTACTGTTTTTGAAGTCCTTGTTAATGTCACAATAAATTAAAAAATAACTATTTTGCTTTTACTGTTTGCTTACTTTGTCAGCAGTACACATACTGGTATACTGCAGTGTGTATTTCCCCAGGGTTTGGGGACTGTTTCTCATTAGCTGTCCAATAAACGGGGTTGAGAGCTAGTGAATTTCAACAGCACTGACCAAAAGCCTTGTAACCATTAATAAGTCCCTTTGCAGAGTGAAGTTCACCTTTGGCTGTCTGACACTATTTTCTGCCCACACCCTCTACTGGTAATTCATTTGTCTCAAACAAGACTGAATTATGAAGTTACAAGAAGTGTGTAGATAAGTACATTATGCATGTGAATTTGACCTATAGGTCAGGAAAAATAAGCTTTTTGCATTTTTCATATTCTATTACTATTATTTAAAATACCATCCTATATACATTTTGCATTACAAAAGCCCTGCACTTTACAAAACTGTCTTTGAGACGGAAAGTTATAACTATAATTTGTAAAGAATAGGTAATGTAAAAGAAGCATTGCATGTGGTCAAAAAATACTCTGCAGAATGGATCATTTAATTACGCAAATTTCCAACTTGATAAATATGATACTGAACTGAGTGGATTATGTTATTTATTAACGTATGATTGTAGTTTGGGGTCACTTAGAAATTTCCATTGCACTCCATTGTAGACATAATACCAGCTGAAATCAGATGCATTGTTTTTTAACCAGGGCAGCAGTTTTGCAATGTTTTCTAATGTTAGTTGTATTAACCCTTGTACTGTCTTCACTTTCAGGACCCTCTTGTTTCCCTCGGGTCAAATTGACCCATGACTTAAGGTTTTAATAACAATTCTGAAATAAAATGTTACTTCATAATCTATTAACAAATATTGTCTTTA
>NC_045738.1:6528128-6528339 GCF_008692095.1 Etheostoma spectabile | reverse complement strand
CAATTTCAAACAATTGAGATAACATACAGTATATGTTTAGGGAATGCGGTCAGTCTCTACTAGAACACAATTAAAAATGGAAGTAGGATTCATTTTTTGTCATAAGGTTATAAATCATGTTAAAAATCCACAATGGAAACAACATAAGTGGTCATATCCAGAATTATTTTCTGAATTGAGTCAGGAATACATATTTATCACAGAAAATAAG
>NC_045738.1:6526329-6528118 GCF_008692095.1 Etheostoma spectabile | reverse complement strand
AAGGCCATTGATTTTCAGGTAGAAAAAAAATCTAACTTGTTCCACTTTTCTTCTTGTACAAATTTAAAATGGGTCACTTTGACCTGAATACCATACAAGGGTTAAATGATATCAGATTAGTAAACAGAATGTGCCTTTGGAACATTGAATAAATGGCGGCTGATAATGGGCAATGTAGATATTGCATTAAAGATCAGCCACCCACTCAGATTCTTTCTATAATGGAGTGCTACATAAAAAATTAAGTGACCCCAAACTTTTCCACAGGTAGTGTGTGTGCTTTCTGATAGCGGTTTGAATGTTAAACAAAATTCCCTTTGTTCATTACAAGGTTCACTCACGCTAACACCAAATAAAAAAAACTTTCCAGTCACAGACTACTGACAACACCAGAATGAGAAGCAGTATTTAACACTATTCAAGACTGGTTTAATCATTCATTCAAACTTCCATAACATTCCAACTCCATCCTGCCAACGTTGATTCTAGGATGAGACAGGCTCAGAAACATGGGCTACTGATGACACAATAGCTTATTAATAGATAGAAACACCGTCAAAGGCCAAAATATGGTTTAAAATGTCTGTAGCCTGCCTAATCGTGTGAACTCATTAGCAGGTGTAGGCCCAAAGAAAACTAACTTTATTAGTGTAGAACTGTGTATCTTTGTGGCGGCATTGACACAACGGACATTGTCATTGATACGAAGGATAATTTGACCAAACTTACGTCGTATTCATATCTGGCGGAATGCATCTTCCAAAAAAACGCTCCAACCGAAGTCCAACAGGATCAGTTCACCTTGCCCGGAGTGTCACACAGTTCTGAATCCTGAATATGCAGTGTGTAGAGAAAGTATTTGCGAGTCTTTCAAGTTAAATCCAAACGTCACGTCGTCTTCCCTGTACCGTCGCGAGCTGACAATGCTGAAATACCTGAAACCGTCAGCTTCCTTACACACCTATGATGTAAACCGCGCCCATATGCCTGCTGAAGCATAGTAGCTAAGCTAAGGAAGCAAAACTACAAGACCACACTGTCATGGCACAACATAATTACCCATGAGTCTTCACTTAACATGTGTAAAATAAGGCAAAGGGACATTTTATTCAAACACTTGCTGCTCCTCCGTTTGGGGACTTTCTGTCAAAATAGGCCCTACTAATAGGCCAACCACGTAAACATACTCTGTCACAAGTAGCCTATAAGTGCTGCAGTGAAAATGTTACTTAAGGAAAGGCTTAGTCTCATCAGGACAAAGTAAATGAAAGGTGTGATGATATGTGGATGCTTTTATACAGACCTTAGTGGTCCCCTAATACTGTATCTGAAGTCTCTTTCCCAAAATTCAGCCTTGGAGCAGAATTACAGCCACAAGAGCCAGTCTCACTATGAGCTTTCTTTAGTAGGCTATGTGCCTTTTCTGAGTCTGTGGCTTTTGAGGAAGAGAGGGGGGGGGGGGGGGGTGCAACATGGTGACTGGGGGTGTGGCCTTGACACAACTGCCACTTTGCTCGTTTGATATGGAGCTAGAACAGTGACAGTGACTTGTGGTATTGAAAATAAAATTTGGCATTGAAACAACAAATATCAGCACTGAAAACTGTTGAACTGATATATAAAACACAAACATCAAAAAGTAATAATCTCACAATCCTATGATATTATTTCACTTTGACATCTGTTTGCATCATGATAGGTTTTTCAATGTGAATCTACATTTTTTCTTGATGTCTGTGTCTTTTCAGTGACAGTTTTTTTATTTTTTACGCTGTCAAGATTTTTACAA
>NC_045738.1:6526174-6526319 GCF_008692095.1 Etheostoma spectabile | reverse complement strand
GGTTTTCAGTTTCAACTTTCTGTCATTGTTTTGGCGTAGGGAGGAGGGGCCTGAGGTGAGGGACAAAGAAGGCGTGGCTTGTGGGTAATTTACATACGCTACTGGCGAGAGACCACACCTTCACAGGAATCCTGCCATTTTTTCA
>NC_045738.1:6525873-6526093 GCF_008692095.1 Etheostoma spectabile | reverse complement strand
TGCCTAGAAACCTTCTATGTGAAAAATTGGCAGAGATAAACAGACTTACTTGAGATTTGGAGGTTCCAGGTGAACTTGAGGAAGACATAGGCCAGTAGCCTATGCAAATTACCCATAAACCACGCCCTCTTTATCCCTCCCCTCAAAATCTTGACAACATAAAAAAAACTGTCACTGAGAAGACACAGACATCAAGAAAAAATGTAGATTGACATTGAAA
>NC_045738.1:6525764-6525863 GCF_008692095.1 Etheostoma spectabile | reverse complement strand
GATGCAAACAAATGTCAAAGTGAAATAATATCATATTGTGAGATTATTACTTTTTGATGTTTGTATTTTGTATATCAGTTCAACAGTTTTCAGTGCTGA